>NC_087391.1:4725125-5025125 GCF_963675165.1 Halichondria panicea
GAGAAGTATGTATGTGAATATCACACCTGGATACCGTAGCGCTGTGTTACAGGATATAGCCTCCATACAACAAGTTAATAGCGGCAGATTCGATGTTAAGGATTAATAAAAGCGAACAAAAGCTAGCTTGAAATTCCACTTTGGCTGCATGGCTAGCTATAGTTACACGGGGCTTTTATTCGAGGTACGTGTTTGTCACTGAAGTGATTCCGTACCAGGAACAATGGACAAGGATCACTAAAGTAGAAAGCTAGAATTGTAGTTTGTGCCATAACATATCAGAAGCCATTATTTCTTTGCTGACTTTGCTGTGATCTTAGTCCATTGCACCACTAAAACTCAGTTCACAAAAGTTTCAGCATGCCTCTAGTCTCTTTCCTGTTACTTGCTGTTTAGTCAGCTTCCATGCTTATCATACTACTGCATTTATTGCTGTGTCAACAGAATCCTTATAAGACCCAGATCTTGCATAATGTATGTGTTGTTGGTACTCATAACTTACCATTTGTGGCCATTGATACCAAGTACTTGAAACTGCTCAGCTCTAAGTTTCAGTGGTCTTTCAACTGAAACTTGTGTGCGTGGTCTAGTGAGTAGTGATTTTATCTGAGAAGTGTGTATGTCACTATCACATCACATGATTAAATGAATGTTGTGCCTTTCCACAATGTACAACTATGTCCAACAATATGATTGACTCCATAATTAATTATAGTACTGTCTGCTAGCTACATGTAGTTTATACATTATACTCTGCCAAATAATTATTGACACATATACAGTAATCATGATTGTATTTTATTGTCTCCCTCAGATACACTCTGAACACTTGTGTGGAGCCACCTCACGATCGACCTGTCACCAGCATCACCTTCCAACCACGTCACCGTACCAACAAGACGTCCAATCAGATCCCTCTATTGGTCTCTACGAGTCTAGATGGCCACTTCAAGACGTGGGTCCTCCTAGGAGAGGAAGTGGGTGTGTCATGGTCGTGTCAGGCAGTGGGTTACTACCATGGTCTGGAGAGTGTGGGGGCGTGCTTCAGTGAGGATGGGTCACTACTGGCTGTCAACTTCAAGACTGTGAGTGCATGAATAATATTGGTTGAGGTGCACAAATATACCTAGAACTCATTACATTCAGTCTGATTGCAATCACAAACAGTATCACATGCACGTACCGAGCAATAGTTATATACCACACCTTGACAATAATTATTCCTGGGGTATACCTCCCTAAAGGTAGCTTGCCCCCCCCCTCCATCCCCCTAGTAATTTTTTCTGTACTAAAGCTTCGTGTAGCTATGATTTGTGTGTGTGTGTGCTGTTTGTGATTACTGGTTGTCTCTATCCAATATGTTCAGTGTCTGACTCTGTGGGACCCAGTGAACTGTGAGCTGAGGAAGACTCTCTGCAACCCTTTCAAGAGTGGAGACTATCGGTGAGCTAACAGTGCCACTGTAGTGTACACACATGGAGCTTTGGTGTACTTGTAAATTGTTTTCGTAAGTGTGTGATGTTGGGTACCTTAATAAGCTAACCTTTGGTCTGTGCAAAGTACTGTCTCTTATTCAATCTCTTGTGCATGTGTTGAAGGCTAGCAGCTACTTGTTTCATGGATGTAAGCTCATTATTTGTTCCTCTTGTGTGTCTATAGGTGTATGGTGTTTGGTCATAAGAGCTCTTCCCAGTATCTCGTGACAGCCTCAGAGACTCACCTCCAAGTCTGGGACCTCCTCTCTTGCTCAGGTGAGCACAGAGTGTGGTGATACAGTATCACTATAAGCTATGGTCTTATGTTTTAGTAGCTATCGTACGTTTAAGCTGTAAATACACTGTCCGTACATTTGCCAGCAAATATTGCCAAAGAATAGAAGACCTTGTGAGCATAATCTACCAAGGTCACATGTATGCATTCATTCTTAGACCAGCTGTTATTGTGTGCTCTGTTGTTATTGAGTTTGTGTGCTTTCTTATCCAGTGCTGTGGTGTGTGAAGACCAGAGTGTGCTCCATGGTATCTGATCCTCTGAGTCAACTCACAGCTGTGTTTGTGCCCTCAGGGAATGACCCATCATCCACACATTGTGAGTGCATGGCTGTGCGGCTGTGCATGTGAACTCTCATCCATACCATGATAGGAGTTTTGACAAGTTTTGGTTTTTGTATAATAATAAATTATGGTCTCTTAGCTAGTATAGCTAGGCCTTGTACAATTGTGCAGTGATTTTCTCCTAGTCTCCAAGTTTCATGTGTTTCCTAACAAATCTCACCCAGTAGTCTGAGCTACATGTAATAACACTTGGAAATGGTCTTTACATTTCATGTAAATCTAATGGACCCCCCCCCCCCACACACACACACACACACACACACACACACACACACAGTGTACCTGATTGACCCCTCTTCCCCCACTCCACTGGCCGTACATCACTCTGTGTGCTCGGGGCAAGTGCTGGGGGGCGTGTTCCTACCCCCTCAGTCAGGGGGTACCTCCACACTGTACTTCATGGACAAGGCACAGGTTAGTACAACACTACCAGTGCTCTTCGGAAGATTATAACTTGCAAACCTACAGTAGCTATTGCGTTAGTCTCTCTGTAAAGTCCTATAAAATTTTTGCATGCAATGCATACATATACAGAAGTATTATCTCCGTGACCCAATGTCATATGTGTTTATTATGTTGTGTGTGTGTGTGTGTGTGTGTGTGTGTGTGTGTGTGTGTGTGTGTGTGTGTGTGCAGGTGTTGTATGGCCTAGAGGAGGAAGGTAAAGAGAAGAGTGATGACTCTCGGCCGTTACTAGGGGACAATGTTCCCACGTCAGAGAGGGCATTCTGGGATATCTTTGGAGGCAGCAAACTACAAAACAGAGGTCAGTGTCAGTGTCAGTGTGTAGCTAATAGGCATTGCTTAGCCTCGATTCCAGGCCGCTTGAACAAGGCGGCCTGGTATACCTTGTATGCGCATGCGTGTACATTACCCCAAAAAGGGGGTAATCTGTGTATTTGTGGATACTGTCAGTAAAATAAACCGTGTACTATTTGTATTCTGATTTTACAGTCCGTTACATAGAAGTATTGTGCAAAGATGACTGAGTTCTTACGCCCTTTATTGTATCAAGCCAAGTCTCTACTTAACGACACCCTACACTGTAAGGCTACAGGAAAGGCATGATATGTTCCTGTGGGTCCCCTGATGAGGCTGTGGTAATATAGACCAGGCAAGTGTTCTGCTACTAAATCTTGCCTTTATGTTCGACAAGAAGTCATTGCTGAAGATAAAGAAGCTAATTATTACTCCTGAAAGCTTTTAATAAGCTTTAACTCGACACTCAGGAAGTTATTCACTCAAGATCTTCTGATGTATTAAAGAGTCCACCACTCTTCCTAGCTGGCAGCTCTAGCTGTCTGGGAGGCTTTCTTGAACTGTCTCTTTGATAAACAGAGCTAGAAGAAGCAACACTGCTGCAGCATAATTATTCTACTTTGATTAGTGTCTCTGAAAGCTGCCATTGTGGTCACATTGTCATACGTATTATTCCCTTTTGTAACTTTGTCCGTTTTTTTACAATTTGTATGATGAAATTGTTGTCAATTATTTCGCGCATGCGCATACAAGGTATACCAGGCCGCCTTGTTCAAGCGGTCTGGAATCGAGGCTAGGCATTGCTATGCATAACATATTATTATAGCGTTTTATTATGGCATTTATTTTACAATGTGCTACTCTTGCTACAGGTTCTACAGTACACCACAAGTTGAACAGCACGTCCAAACCATCACTCTCTCTACTCAGTGCCCCTCCCCACGTCCTCCCCCCAATGCCCTCCCTCTGTCTCCCGTTCCTCCAGTCACTGTTACCACATCGGCAGGGGTCTAAAGGTCACCTTGATGAAGACATGGTCGAGAGTGAGGTAGAAGGTTTGAGTTCAGAGGATGAAGGTCAGCCAGAAGTGGGTGTGGCCTCTAGTAAAGCTAACAATGTGATGGAAGTGGACATTGAGTGTAGAGACTTGGAGGTCAAGAACTATGACTGGCTAGTAGAGCATTTCAGAATAATGTGATATTCGATATTTTTTGTGAACCAAGCATTCTTGACAATACCAGGAGCAGATTACAGAACCTCTTAACAATACATGTACACAATACATGTATATGTATATGCACGGCTACACTATAATACTGGTAATTTCTGGAATCAAAACATTTGTGGTTGAGCAATTAGTTCGTGGGTAATAATTTCGTGGTTATACACTGCAATGATGATTGCTTCATTCGTGGGTAAAATGTTTGTGTTCCTGTATTTAACCACGAAAATTACTTTTAACATCTGCATTGTTACGTAATTAGCTGGAAGCCCCACCCACGATGACAGAGGTCATGGAAGGGTTGGGCCATTAGTGAAGGAGACCTTCACCCAGCCCAAGCCCAGCACTAATCACGACTAGAGCCTAGTCGGTGAAGTTGAACAAACCAAATACCAAAAAAGAACAACCACAGGGGACCGGGCGGGTGGGAAAAAAGATAATGTCTTTTGTAATGTTTGATTAGTCATTGTTTTCCTAAGTGTGTGGTGTTGAGTACCTTTAGCTAACCTTCAATTTATGCAAGTATTCAAACTCATGTGCATAATTATGTTGAAGGCTAGGAGCTACTTATTTCATGGATGCATGTAAGCTCATTACCTTAAGGTCACAGGTACATTTGTCTGTATTTTTGCTGTGGTATTAAATTCTGCTAAATTTTGCTCAAGTTGTTTGTCTATAGGTGTACAGTGTTTGGTCATATAAGAGCTCTTCCCAGTATCTCGTGACAGCCTCAGAGACTTACCTCCAAGTCTACATGGGACTAGCCTCGATTCCAGGCTGCTAAGAGAGGGTTAGGCCTTGAGAAGGAGGCTAGTTTGGGACCTCCTTTCTTGCTCAGGTGAGCATAGAGTGTGGTGATACTAAGCCATGGCATTATGTTTTTTAGTAGCTACATGTTTACATTTGAGATGCGAGTAGTTGTGCACTATATATACATGCATAATTGTATATACAGTCGGCACCAGCACTGAAAATAATGTACTTCGTTTAGCTAAAGAATAGAAGACCTTGTGAGCATAATCTACCAAGGTCACATGTGTGCATTCATTCTTAAACCAGCTGTTATTGTGTGCTCTGTTGTTATTGAGTTTGTGTGCTTTCTTATCCAGTGCTGTGGTGTGTGAAGACCAGATCTAGAGTGTGCTCCATGGTATCTGATCCTCTGAGTCAACTCACAGCTGTGTTTGTGCCCTCAGGGAATGACCCATGCTGTTACCTAATTCCCTCCATAAGCTGCTTGGTCCTTTTTTTCCCCCCTATAAAAATAAAGTGTTTACATGCAATACATACATGTATAACGTACATGTATATAGGAGTATATCTGTATGTATTGTGTGTGTGTGCATATCATCAATGGTGTGTGTGTGTGTGCAGGTGTTGTATGGCCTAGAGGAGGAAGGTAAAGAGAAGAGTGATGACTCTCGGCCGTTACTAGGGGACAATGTTCCCACGTCAGAGAGGGCATTCTGGGATATCTTTGGAGGCAGCAAACTACAAAACAGAGATCAGTTCAGCAGGTACAGTGTGTGACTAGTACACTATATGCAGCGTAACTAAGGTTACCATACTTGTGCCAACTGTGCATTTTACTATATTTTGCTACAGGTTCTACAGTACACCACAAGTTGAACAGCACGTCCAAACCATCACTCTCTCTACTCAGTGCCCCTCCCCACGTCCTCCCCCCAATGCCCTCCCTCTGTCTCCCGTTCCTCCAGTCACTGTTACCACATCGGCAGGGGTCTAAAGGTCACCTCAATGAAGACATGACCAAGGTCAGCCAGAAGTGGGTGTAGCCTCTAGTAAAGCTAGCTGTGTGATGGAAGTGGACCTTAAGTGTAGAGACTTGGAGGTCAAGAACTATATATGACTGGTGATATTTATGTGAATGCATGGCTATATTATATACATGTACTCAAGACTCGAGTTGCTTGGATGGTATGATACAGCTATTTATATAACAGTAGTGGTATGTACAGAACTATACGTAATTGGTATAGCATGAGACCAAGTGCATACAGGCACAAGCACGAAGGCGAATCCCTGATGGCTAGTTGCCTCTATAATTATTGCGAGAATTCTCATGCTTTATGTGTTTATATCATGATGACCCCCTGTAATAATAAAACGGAAAGGACTGTATGACTTTTATTGCACCTTTGTAACCTTGACTATGTGATAAGTTATGATAAGGACACGTTCAAAAATTCTTTTGGCGGAAGAAACACGGCTCTAATTATCACAGCACAAGTAACTGAACTATAATCGTACTAAGCGTCAAAATTCTGACAGTCTGTATATATAGTATTGTTTGTGGAAATCGAGTTTTTAATTAGTGTAAGAATAGCCAAACACGGTATTACCACTGTAGCAGGTGTGAGAATTGTAAGATCGTGAATAATTTGGACTGGGCAACCAGTAGGTCTCACTACTGGACATCGCATCATCAGCATTATTGTCAGAGTCATATACCCTTACTCGAAAGTAGCGCCAAGCACGATAACCAAAATTCAGTGACTGGTCCCAGTTTGGGTTATGGGTTCCCGACCTCACACTTGTGGTGAGCCGGCGAGAATTACCGAATCTGTCTACTGCAATGAACTCCATGTATGGGTCACTTTTGTTCAACCAGCCATCTTTATCGGGAAGATTACGTCCGTAACGAGCATTCACTAGCAGATTACCAGCTCGATATTCACAATTAGTTCCAGCATATCCTTGTCTGCAAGAACATCGATAGCTTGCACACTGGTCAATACACGTACCACCATTTCGGCAGCGATTGGGAATGCAATCATTAATATCCCTAATCAATTTGTAGTCATAGTAAAGGTATCCACTATCATACGCATTATGCTTTTGGCTGTATTGGTTTCCAAGGCTCATTAAGATCAACTCTTTATTCGACATCTTATCATCTCTAAAAATATCATCATCCCAAACTTGCATCTCGAAGTTTTTCCATTTCTGGCAGCCAAAGTTAAGCCACTGATTCCAAGTTGGATTTGTTGTTCCTGGTATGTCTCGAGTAGATTGAGTCACCACATAACCACTGGACCTTCTTGCTTGAACTCTCACATAGGGATCTGGGTCATTTAGCCATGGGTCTGTGTCTCTAAGATTTCGAGCATACCGAATATATACTTGTAGGTTCATTGTATAGCAGGCATAAAGCAGATTTGCTTGCTTTATATCTTCAGTACTTAATTGTATTCTTTGTCCTATGTCAGGTGTGCCTTGTCGGTTGTACTCAGCTTGGTTTTTAACCGAAATGGTTGTACAACCAGAGCAATTTGGTTTTTTAAAGTATGTTTCACCGTAATGCATAATCGATCCATAGTCGTAAATGGAGCCAAATGAGTGAATTTCGTTGACTTCCCTACTCATGAATTGATAATGTGCTTTGTTGCTCTCAATAATATTATCCCAGTGTATTGTTACATATTGGCCTCTATCAGGTCGGCTCTGTTCGTGCCAAAAACCAATTGCATGGCCAATCTCATGAACAATAATACCGAAACTTTCACATCCTCCGGACTCTAAGTTAATCTCTTGCTTTCCGCCCTTTCTTCCGATACTCGTTGAGTGGCATCCTTCACTAGTGTTGACAAATTCAATATAGTCTCCCGAATTAGCAATCTCAAATCTCAAGCAGGTATGATGTTCCCAGTGATTTATCGCCCGTCTGATAACTTCAACAGTTGCAGTTGACTCTGAGATGTGATCTGAAATTCTATATCGTACAATACCATTAGCCCATAGTTTAATCGCTCCTTCCCTTCCGACCCCACGTCGCTCAATACGTTTTAAGGAATTAGATCCATCAACAAACAAATTCCGAAGCTTCTCTCCACCAGGAACACTGCTAAAGTTGTAATGGTCCAAGATAAATTCTTTTGAGAGTTTCAAATCACCTTCAAATAATCCATTTTTCATCCAGTCGGTTATGTTTATAGGGACGGCATCAGTGTTGTTTTTTAGCGGTACAACTGCAGGTGCAGCCAAAGTAATACTGATCAAACACAAGCACACAGAGATTTGTGATATCATTTTTGCTCTTGTCAATTTTGCTGGTCTGAAATCACTGACTTTCCCTTTTTGTATGATAATATACACAACATCCTTTGTGGTCAATGATTACAGGTAGCATGCATGACCTTGGTCGGCTTTTGGCTTCTGCTTGCACACTCCACCATTGAAACAGAAGGGAGCAAAGTTTGCATATGTTTGATGCACAAAACATTCTAGTAATACGGTAACAGGTCATGGTCGATCCATTTTGCACCTGTATACATGATTATATAATCTATGTGCATGCATGTCAATGTTGAATTGTACTAGTTCCTCCACCGAGGCATGAGTATACCCGCGGTGCTTCATTTTTATCATTTTTATAAGACAGGCTCTATAATTATACAGATACAAGGGGTTCAATACCGTCTTTCTGCATGTGCTTAAATTGATATGTGTGGCGCACAAATAGAAGCTACTCTTTCTATAGTGTCACTAAGCATTGTTAGTACTACTATAGTATAGAGAGCTATAATCATTTGCGTATGTTATAGCTGAGCTATATAGAATAGCTAATTTTCTCTGTTTTTCTCCGTGCACGCACATTCTTCATTATAAGTCATGACCAACCTCCTCTGGGTTTTTATGTCAACAGCCGAGGGTTGTACTTTAGTGCTCTAGTTTGCATGTACATGTATAGTGTTGAAAACTAATTTGTTGATACATATACTTACATTAATCGATGATAATCATGATAGTGTGTATTTTATTGTCTACCTCAGATACACTCTGAACACTTGTGTGGAGCCACCTCACGATCGACCTGTCACCAGCATCACCTTCCAACCACGTCGCCATGCTAACAAGACGTCCAATCAGATCCCTCTATTGGTCTCCACGAGTCTAGATGGCCACTTCAAGACGTGGGTCCTCCTAGGAGAGGAAGTGGGTGTGTCATGGTCGTGTCAGGCAGTGGGTTACTACCATGGTCTGGAGAGTGTGGGGGCGTGCTTCAGTGAGGATGGGTCACTACTGGCTGTCAACTTCAAGACTGTGAGTGCATGATAATATTACATGTAGTTGAGGTTCACAAATATACCTAGAACTCATTACATTCAGTCTGATTGCAATCACAAACAGTATCACATGCATGTACCGAGCTATAGTTATATACCATACCTTGACAATAATTATTCCTGGGGGTATACCTCCCTAAAGGTAGCTTGCCCCCCCCCCCCCCCCTCCGTCCCCCTAGTAATTTTCTCTGGACTAAAGCTTCGTGTAGTATGATTTGTGTGTGTATGCTGTTTGTGATTACTGGTTGTCTCTATCCAATATGTTCAGTGTCTGACTCTGTGGGACCCAGTGAACTGTGAGCTGAGGAAGACTCTCTGTAACCCTTTCAAGAGTGGAGACTATCGGTGAGCTAACAGTGCCACTGTAGTGTACACATGGAGCTTTAGTGTACTTGTAAATTGTTTTCGTAAGTGTGTGATGTTGGGTACGTGTATATGCTAGCCTTTGGTCTGTGCAAAGTACTGTCTCTTATTCAATCTCATATGTTGAAGGCTAGCAGCTACTTGTTTCATGGAATGTAAGCTCATTATTTGTTCCTCTTGTGTGTCTATAGGTGTATGGTGTTTGGTCATAAGAGCTCTTCCCAGTATCTTGTGACAGCCTCAGAGACTCACCTCCAAGTCTGGGACCTCCTCTCTTGCTCAGGTGAGCATGGAGTGTGGTGATACAGTATCACTATAAGCTACAGTGTTATGTTTTAGTAGCTACATTTAAACTGTAAATACACTGTCCCTACATTTGCCAGCAACTATTTAGCCTTTTTAGCCAAAGAATAGAAGACCTTGTGAGCATAATCTACTGAGGTCACATGTATGCATTCATTCTTAGACCAGCTGTTATTGTGTGCTCTGTTGTTATTGAGTTTGTGTGCTTTCTTATCCAGTGCTGTGGTGTGTGAAGACCAGAGTGTGTTCCATGGTATCTGATCCTCTGAGTCAACTCACAGCTGTGTTTGTACCCTCAGGGAATGACCCACCATCCACACATTGTGAGTGCATGGCTGTGCATGTGAACTCTCATACCATACCATGCTAGGAGTTTTGACAAGTTTTGGTTTTTGTATAATAATAAATTATGGTTTCTTAGCTAGTATAGGCCTTGTACAATTGTGCAGTGATTTTCTCCTAGTCTCCAAGTTCCTAACAAATCTCACCCAGTAGTCTGAGCTACATGTAATAACACTTGGAATGGTAAAATCTAATGGACCCCCTACACACACACACACACACACACACACACACACACACACACACACACACACACAGTGTACCTGATAGACCCCTCCTCCCCCACTCCACTGGCCGTACATCACTCTGTGTGCTCGGGGCAAGTGCTGGGGGGCGTGTTCTTACCCCCTCCGTCAGGGGGTACCTCCACACTGTACTTCATGGACAAGGCACAGGTTAGTACAACACTACCAGTGCTCTTCGGAAGATTATAACTAGTAAACCTACAGTAGCTATTGCCTTATTCCCTCCGTAAAGTGTTTGCATACATATACAGAAGTATTATTTCCGTGACCCAATGTCATATGCGTTTATTGTGTTGTGTGTGTGTGTGTGTGTGTGTGTGTGTGTGTGTGCAGGTGTTGTATGGCCTAGAGGAGGAAGGTAAAGAGAAGAGTGATGACTCCCGGCCGTTACTAGGGGACAATGTTCCCACGTCAGAGAGGGCATTCTGGGATATCTTTGGAGGCAGCAAACTACAAAACAGAGGTTAGTGTCAGTATGTGGCTAATAGGCATTGCTATGCATAACATATTATTATAGCATTTTATTATGGCATTTATTTTACAATGTGCTACTCTTGCTACAGGTTCTACAGTACACCACAAGTTGAACAGCACGTCCAAACCATCACTCTCTCTACTCAGTGCCCCTCCCCACGTCCTCCCCCCAATGCCTTCCCTCTGTCTCCCGTTCCTCCAGTCACTGTTACCACATCGGCAGGGGTCTAAAGGTCACGAGGAGGAAGACATGGTCGAGAGTGAGGTCGAAGGTTTGAGTTCAGAGGATGAAGGTCAGCCAGGAGTGGGTGTGGCCTCTAGTAAAGCTAGCAATGTGATGGAAGTGGACATTGAGTGTAGAGACTTGGAGGTCAAGAACTATGACTGGCTAGTAGAGCATTTCAGAATAATGTGATCTTTGTGTGAATCATGCAAGCATTCTTGACAATACACAATGGTTGTACGGGTTTATTATAGCTATTCGGATAAGTAATACTAGCAGTATAGCTAATACTAGCAGTATAGCTAATACCAGCAGTATAGCTAATACTAGCAGTATAGCTAATACCGTTACTACCGTATTATTACTGTTTTGCTAGCACCATAATAATATGCAAACTTTGCGAATGCTAATTGTTTCGCAAAAATAAGATGCATGTGCTTGTATTTGTATTACATGTCACAATCCTTACCAGGTTGTAAAACGCAAATTTTGCTATATAACTTGGCTTATTCGAAAAAGTAAAACTACCACACAATATTGTTATACGGATCATAACTAAACTATAAAGCAAGGAAATTCGCATGCGGGCAAACCATCTCACTTGTTCTACAAATTTTCTCAGTGATAATTTAATATTAATCAATCTGACATTTTCTGCTGCATCAATGTCATATTGTGGCCTTTGTATAAGCTTAGCAAGCTTCCACTGTTCTTGCTCTGCTTGTGAAGCATGTCGTTTGCAATAAACCATGCCTAGTTCCGCTGTTACACTGATTGGGTGGAGTTCTACTATGATCCCTGCTCGGTCAAGCTCAAACAACGAGTCGACAGTAGCCTTTTCATAACGAATGTTAGCTACACGTAATACGAGTCTTGGCTTAAGCTTGTAAAGAGTAGAAGTGATTGTTGCTAAACAGCTTGGGCATGGCAAGTGCGTCACAGCTAATACAATAGTCTCACTCCATATAGTCCAACTCTCTGGTTTTTACTAAGTTTCTTATCTAGCTAGATCTATCCGATGTTTGATATCTGGTATTGTTTGACAACATTCTTCACCATGCTTTTCAATCGGTTTTAAAACTTTTCCCTTAACCCTACCTACTGTATTCACAGCGTTTATTTGCACTTGTGCCACTGCCACATAGTACACAGCTTTTGATTCGTAGCTACTTTCGTAGAATGCTCGCTCTTCTCTAGCTTGCAGTTCGGTTTTCACTTCCATCAACGTGGTGAAGAGCCACCTCGAATTCACTGGTCCTTGAGCAATAGTTTGTTTAACTTTCCAGACTATATAATCTATTCTTATGTCTTTATTTTCTCTCTTCTCCGTAATATCATACCGCCTAACATCATTACACATGTAGTTACATATTTCAGTGACAACTAAAATTGGCTGGAGGAAGCATCTTAAATTCAAATGACAAAGCCAAAATGCCAAATCTTCAATATTTTCATCTTCACCTCCCCCATCTCCGAAGTACAGATTTGCTATGCGTAGTATGAATGTAACTGTTGCTCCTCTTCTTGTTAGAGACTCGAGGAAATCTTCCAAATCTTCTCTACACGTGAAGCATGGGCTCTTTGAGAGATTGATAGTGATTTCAATATTGACTCCTTGTAATAGTATCTGTCTCATGCGTGGAATAGCTTTAGCTTTTTTGATGAAAAGAATCTCAGCATGGATTCCTTCACTCACTGTTGGGATAGCAAGAGTCCTATCCCCATCTATGACAACAACACTAAATGTTACAGTTTTGCTATCACTAAATAGCATTCCTCCACAGAATATTTTCTGGAAGCGTTCTTGGAGCAATGCCAGATCTCCTAGATGTGCTGCCATCACCTTCTTTAGATACTTTTTGTGAATTGAGTCTGCAAAAGGTCATGGTCATGGGTTGTGGTCGTGGTTATCCTATCTGGCACAAACTGAAACCATACATAGCGGAAATAAACAGTGTGGCTTAGTGAGTCAGCGCACGTTATCCCAATCTGATCAAGCTTATTGTCTTGTTGCCTATGTATTCCACAATTAGCCTCCTTATAGGTACTTATAGCTAATTACCCCGTGCATGCGCAGCGCCAGCAGGGTAGAGTGATTGGTGTGTGTGTGTGTGAGTGATTGGTGTGTGATTGGTGTGTGCGTGTGTGCGTGCGTGTGACAGTGTGGACACAAAGATGAGCTGTTTGAGCGAACTAGATATTTCATGGACTGCTTTAACTGCTATTATGAGACGTACCTAATGGACCCCCCCCACTCTACATGTAGGTATGCTGAGAGGGTATTGAGGTAGTCACTGGCATGCTCACGCTGTTCGGGACCTCTGCTTCACCACTGATGGTAAATCTCCAATCCTTAACTGGGTTTTGGTTTTGTTTTCCAATAATCTTCATGTATCTCTCACCTACACCAGTAACATAGTGTGCAAATGTGATAGTCTCTAATCACAAGCTAAGTATAGCTTATCGCCTCTGTCTAGAATTGTCTAGTTGCTCACTTTTTTCTTTCATGTCCCCCCCCCCCCCCCAGGCACGTATCTGGTCAGTGGTGGTGAGGAGGGTGTACTCGTCCTCTGGCAGCTGGACACACACAAGAGAGAGTTTCGTCCTCGTCTAGGCTCACCCATCACACACCTCGCCTGTAGCCCTGGTGACAAGTACTTCACTGTCGGTCTGCAAAGCAATGGTGAGCCCTCAGGGATGATTCCACTGGATACCATAGCCCCCCATCCTTGTAGCTGGTTTGGTGTCCAATTCCAGAGATTGTGTTTTGCTGCTCTACTTCCTAGACACTGTAACTTATTATTGTTGTCTTGCTAAACCACTACCATTTTACTTTGCACATGTACATATAGCTTTAGGTGCTTTGAGTAAATATGTGAGTGTGTGTTTGGTGTGTGTTATGGCTTGTGTCCTTCATGTCATGGTAAATAGGGTGCTTCCCCCTTGCTTGTTAATGTACCAGTACCGTATAAGTGGGGACATTTTCGTGATGTGTAAAATTTCACGTTTTTCGCGGGCAGGGCAGTTAACACGAAAATTAAAACTGGGATAAACTCCCACGCATCGGTATTTCACATGCAAAGCTCTTGGTAGGTGTGGTTTCCTGGCATTGAAACGGAAATATTACCTCACCCACAAACATGTCTGCTGAGGGAGCCAAGTAGAGCAAAAATTTGTTCCCGCAAAAATCGGTACTTGAATATTAGCTGCTAACAAATAAATTAGTCAAATCCGGTTCTGTTTTCAATGCTGTGTGTTTATGCATTATTAACTATCTGACCGTTGATTTCCAGTGGTGCAAGTGGTATCAGGACTGGACACTGAGGTGGAATGGACTATCGGAGGACTAAGGAGGTGCCATACCCAGACTGTAGACCAGAATGGAATCAATACTGGCCTAGTGATCTGTCCACGTTCCATGTCTATAGTGACCAACAGTACGCCCGGGTTCATCCAGTTCTATGACCCAGTCAAGGAGTCAGTTATACCCAACAAGTGTGAGTGTTTCAGTAGTGTGTACTGTATAGCTGTAATGGAAATGTCTTCTTTTAACAATTTATTATATCTGGATTCTCACACGCACACACACACTAGTTGAATGTGACGGACCTGAACTACGTGTCTCGGCCTCTCTCTGACCACAGTTGATCACACCTCTTTCTCTCCTGATGGGGACTGGCTAGCCACAGTAAGTGGATTAGAGGGGGGAGCTGTTATGTGTGACTGAGAAATTTTCCTCCCCACAGTAAAAAAAATCACGTTGCTAAACAATGTATTATTAATTATGTTCTAGGTTGAGAGCAGAGATGATAGTAAGACTGTCCCTGAGTTACGGATGAAGCTATGGCAGTACAGTTCCTCTCAACAAAGGTCAGGCTCACTTTTAGGTAGTCTCAGTGGAGAATTGGCTCTTGGTTCTGTATATTTGTCAATTTTTTGTTGTTTCGGTGCAGCGTTAATTTTCTTAACATGATCTGCAATGTTAGAGTCGTATACTTTTCGTTTACATATTACGTCTTCAGGAATCACTTGACGAGTTTCAAGACTTAGTTCTGGTAGTTCATCGCACACTGCTATTGGTTCTAGTGTAAAGTTGACTCCGCTGTCGTTCATATTCCATTTCCAGTCAGCCAGCTGTTCTCTAACTGCTCTATCGCTTTTGGGTGGTTTTCCATGATACAGGTAGCTAATGCGGAGCGTGTAGTTGACCGTAAGCTTAAGCCTCTCTCTGCAGTCCACGAGCATCTTGAGTATTGCAGACTGACATTCCGAACAAGGACTGCTGGTAGCCATTGTGGCGAGGCTGATTTCTGTTTGCTCTGTTAGATCTCTCCCATCTAGCCAGGCTGATATTTTTCTTATAGCAGCTAGCTCAGTATGCTCTGTGGTTGTTTCTGATCTATCTGAATGGATTTCCCCACTTGGTTTCAGTGTCACTTGGCTTACAGCTACTATTCTTGAGCTGTCTTGGTTTTGAACTCTATAGAAGCGATTCCTGTCTTGCGGCTCGAGCAGGTCAATTAAGTCGCGTAGTGTTTCTGTTTTAGTAGCTGTTTCTGTAGCTGTATTAATGGTTGGAATAGTTGTCAATCACTTTTATACAGTATTATGTATGATAATATGTTTACTATAATAATGGCTTAATTATACAAGAGGTTAGCAAACAAATAGAATGTTTAAAATAGCTTAAAAGTTACCATTTGTGGCCATTGATACGAGTACTTGAAACTGCTCAGCTGAGTACTAGTCTTTCAACTGAAATGTATGTGTGCGTGATCTAGTGAGTAGTAATTTTACCGAGAAGTGTGTATGTGAATATCACATCATGTGATTTTATCATGTCTAAATACGCAATGCCATCGTATACATGTAGCTATGTTATAGTTATTGACTGGTTGACTAGTAATTATGGCTTTTAACCAACCAATGCCGAGGGCACAGCCCGAGGCTGAGGTTGGTTATAAACCATAATTACTAGGCAACCAGTCAACAACTGATTTATTTACTGCAAAAACAGCAAAACAGTCATTTGAACATTAATGGAGACAGTCAAACTTGCTCTCACAGCCACTTGTGCCTCAGAATATGCAGTTAGAACAGTTACAGCTGTCAAGTATGAGAGCTAGCTAGCTACTTCTCCAAACATCTAGGTTCTACTGGAAGCCATAAATTGACCAGACCCGCCCACCAATGCAATATCAGCAGCTGCCGTTTTCAATTTGCATTGTTCAAGTCTACCAACACTGCACTGCACTGTACTCGAACTCCTCTACCTCTGAGCCACAACCTTGACTAGAAACACAGAGCAAGAATTGAACTGCAGTGTTTCAGGCCTCATGAACATGTAATAAGTAGCTAAGTGTGCTGTATTGCTATTTTACTGTGTACAAATTGTCAAGATGATTCAAAAGTTGAATACCGTATTCACCCGAATTACCGGGACACTCTATTCTAAGGGACACTTCGGACTTACGTAATTTTTTCATTCTATATTAAGGAACAACAGGAAATGTAAATATTTTTAGACGTCCCGATCTAATTAGAACGAAAAAGAGCATGTTAGCTCGATAGAGACTCAAAACTCTTAGAAATTCTCTGGATTCTACTCTCTGGCACCGTAATATGTCACTGACGGTTGAAGACACCTTTGTAGACATGGAACCCGCGTACACAGCTTCTAAACTGCACAAAGACATTTTAGCTGCAGATCTAGCCTCGGCCTGGAATTGAGGCCGTGTACGTACCTTAAATGGGGAAATATTCGTTCTAATTACTACGGGACGCCCTAATACAAGGGACACTTCGACTTTAACGTAATTTTTCTTGCTCTATTCCAAGGGACACTGGAAGCCGTAATTATTTTTTTGTGTCCCGGTAATTCGGGTGAATACGGTAGTGCTTGTAGGAAGTAAAAATATGAGCCATATTCCATACTTCCCTGGAGGAAGTAAAATATGGCTCATATTCACTGGAAATCACCTAGGATACGGACTGAATCAGTAAATAAGTATTAGTTAATGTACAGTGTAGAGGGGTTTATGACAGTAAACCTCCCGACTACGAGGGCGTAAGCCCGAGGGAGAGGTGTGGTTTACTGTCATAAACCCCGAGGTACTGTGTATTAACTGATATATGTCTCATCTGATTGGCTGACTGGTTGCTATGCATCCAGCTATATAAGCTTGCATGACTACCACATAGCAACACTATTCAAACAAGAAGACAACTAGGAAGAAGAGAGCTTGTCCACACCAGGGCTCCGTCCACACTTGCGCAGCTTGGACAGAATAATATGAGCAGCCAGCCCCTCCCTCCAAGCGAACGGTACAGAGCCACTCTCCCTCTCTGTGCAATTAGTCAGCAGCCCCTCCCTCCACGTACCTACTGCAGCAACCAGCCAGAAGAAACAAAACAGCTAGCTCTAGACAGTGTCTAGACCAGCTCTCTTCAGCTATGCCAGGCTAGTAGGCAAGCAAAGGTAAGCTTAAAATAGCCGCTCCTATATATTATAATTAAACTGGCTTTTTTTCTTTGAATACAGAAGCTGAACAGGCCTAATGCAGTGGCTTGCAGTATACTAGTGCTAGTGAGCAAGGCTCGGCTTGAGCCCTAGCCCTCTCCCAGAGTGTCTCTAAAGCAGCTCCTTCTCTTCAAGCACACAGCAGAATTTTTGATGAACTAGTCTACAGACTATATCCGACTCCATGTTTTCATTTATGACATTTTCTTTCTCATGCAAGACATTTCATTCATCTTCATTCACCAAAAACACCATTTTGTTGCATATGCTTGAGGTGCCAATTTATGAGCCATATTTTCCCTTGTAGCCCTGAGGTGCCAATTTATGACAGTTAAACCCCACTAGACTACATGGCAAAAGTGTAGTAGATGGGAAATATACAATGATAATCGCCTTGTCAGACATGTTATTTATTGTCTGTCTCAGTGAATAATTGTATCCTAATGCAATCTTGAGTCGTATACTTTTCGTTGATGTATTACGTCTTCATACAGGGTTCTCTTGACGAGTTTCTAGACTTGATTCTGTAGTTCATTGCACACTGCTATTGGTTCTAGTGTAAAGTTGACTCAGCTGTCTTTAATATTACATTTCCAATCTGCCAGCTTTCTTTAACTCTGCTATTAAGGAAGTGTTTGTTAGGTTTAGTTTAGGTTGCTAACTTTAATTAAGCCTCACGAACATATCCAATATCCGGCCCTGACTGACATTCCAAGCAAGGACTGCTGGTAGCCATTGTGGTGAGGCTGATTGCTTCTTGTTACCCGAGGCGCACGTGGGCGGCCACGGGTATAATAGTTTGTTTGTTTGTGATACCGGAGTCAACTCACCTGGATCCCATAGCACTGCATTTACAGTGTACAGTTTACAGTATGGGGATAGCCTCCACACAACAAGTTATTTTAGCAGCAAATTTTTTGCTGTTAAAGCTTCGCAAAAGCTAAGAAGCTTGAGCTTGTACGTTGGCTGCATGGCTAGCTATATAGCTAGCTACACAGCTAGCTACACGGCCTTTATTCAAGGTACGTAATTGCAGCTGAAGTGATACTGTACCAGGAACATTGATGGAAAAGGGTCACTACAGTAAATTTTGATTGTGGTTGTTGCTTTTTCATGCTTACCCAGGAGCCATATTTCTAATACTCCAGGTTTCTTTTCATGACTTTGCTGTCAACAGTGAATGTCTCATACACTAAAACTCTGTTCTTAAAAGTTTCAGCATGCCTCTAGCTCCTGTTACTTGCTGCTTAGCCAACATTTATTGTATAACACTCTTTTAGTTGCTATAGATCATGTCAACAGCCGAGGGTAGCACTTCAGTGCTCTAGTTCAGTTAGATTCCTCTGTCCTAACAACTAACAGCATGCTCAATGTCTCGTGGCTGAACTCTATAGAAACGATACTTGTCTTGCTCCTTGAGCCGGTTACTGAGGTCACTTATATTAGTGTTGTTGCATCTGTATGTTGGGAAAGTTGTTTATACTTTTAGCAGCTTCCCGACAATTGTAAATGCATGACCCACAATAGCATGTACAATGTATATACTTATAAGATAGAGCTACTGCTTACCCCTCTTTGTGGCATTAGATGCAAATACTTTAACAGCTCGTGCTCTCTAGTTTAGTGGTTTGTAGTTATAGTGGTACGTACATTTTACCGCCTGCATATCTACAGTAATTTTTGTCCTGGTGTATTAGTTAGGCTATGTGTTGTAGGCTTCTTAGCTGTGTGTCATTGTACTTTTTCTCAGGGTTACCACACAGCTAAGAAACCTACTACACACACACACACGGTCATATGGTTTAGAAAATGCGTTGTCTGTGGTCCAATACTTGACCAGCAGGTTTCTAACTTGAGTCTTAAGTTTTAGTACTTAGAAAACTCATAGTAGTAGAGTGGCATCATCAAAGGTTGAATTTTCTAGACATGTACGTAATTATTGCAATTTTAGTATGTACGTGCAATACTTGTGTGCCAACTAAACTATAAGTACAATAAAAGTATGTATTTAGACAAAGAATATTGTGGTTTACATGTATAGTATTATCCTTGTGATATTATTGGCTCAAATTTGCCTAAAAATGCTCCTATGAAGACATCTCTTCATCTGAGTCTGGCAAAGATAGCTGCGGTGATTGCGTTTCACTGAGAGGAGGAGACATTCTGGACTCTAGTTCTCTTTTTAGAGTCTGGAATTCAGTTTTCAATATGACGTATCAATCAATTATTTGTCCTGAGAAGGATGGCAACGGAGCATAGAAAGGTTGTAGGCAGACATGGATTAAATTTCCTCTTAGACGCTCTATCCACTCAATGAAACTGTCTCTTTCTTCGCCTACAGGAACTTTGGCGATATATAGGACCAGTTTGTTGTTCACTCCATAAAGCTTTTTTTCTCCCAGGAACTTCGTAATCCTCTCTTGGCATTTGATGGAGGGCACGTGTGCACATACCAGTATGATACACTTTCTGATAGATCCCCACGACAAGGGAATTCTAGTTTTAATTTCGTGTAATAGATGATCTCCATCTCCATCTAGTTTTTTTGAATATATAATCTCTGTTGGTCGTTTCTCATCCATCGTAACAGCTGAGACTATGAGCCGGAGTAGTATCATTTGTTTATCACTTTCGTCTATAAAGTATGTTCGTGTCAAACCTGACCACACCAATTTGAAGTGTTTAATCAAATTCGTCACATGTGTAGTCCCGTTTTGAATGTTATCAATTTGTCGGTTAATTCTCGTATCTTCGTCTATTCTGGTGCTCCTTTGTTCCTCAGTTATCTTCACCTTTCTTGTTAGCATAGCTATTTCTGAAATGACATTGATGGCACTCAAATAGACTCTAATTTTTCGCACTTCGAGGTCTTTTATCCAGTAATCTAACTTTCTTTCTGCTTCATTAGGTTTAGACTTTTCTAAATACAATCGTGCTATCCTTAAAGTGAAATGAACGGGTACACGACATGAAATGAACAATGCTTGCAAGTCTTCTCGACATTTAGAGCACGGACTATCAACATTGTAACAGATACAGCTTCTGGTGTGTATATTCGACTATTTCTTTGCAATCCTTCGTTTGCTTTTTTACAAAATAGTTGTTCTGCATGAAGCTGAGGGTTAGATGTTTTTACAAAGTTTATTAGTATAGGTTCCGTCCGTCCCTGTACTCTCAGTTCAAATTTACACATGACTCCAGTTTTACTTCGTGGATCGTAGAAACACTCCAATGCTTGATCGAAGCATAGCTCTTCTTCAAAATCTTTTAGCCTCGGGCTAGGAGTCAACTCATTGTGGTCTGTGGTAATGTATGCTTCAGCCATTGCTATATGATTTTAAAGAACAATTACACGATTAGTCAGCATACATATGTGGCGTATGTGTTGTGTGCCTTTTTAATGCTCGCCATGGTAACTTGATTCAAAGTATTGTTATAATTCATTGGTCACTGACTCAAATAGTACGTACCATCATTATGTAGTAGGTACTATTGTGTGCGATAAACTCTATGTACGCATATAATTTACTGTGTCAACAGAATCCTTATAAGACCTAGATCTTGCATAATGTATGTGTTGTTGGTACTCTATATATTTATAACTTACCATTTGTGGCCATTGATACCCAGTACTTGAAACTGCTCAGCTCTAAGTTTCAGTGGTCTTTCAACTGAAATTGTGTGGGTGGTCTAGTGAGTAGTGATTTTATCGAGAAGTGTGTATGTCATTATCACATCACATGATTCATTGTTTAAATGAATGCTGTGCCTTTCCGCAATGTACATCTATGTCCAACAACATGATCGACTCCATAATTAATTATAGTACTGTCTGCTAGCTACTTTATACATTATACTCTGCCAAATAATTATTGACACATATACAGTAATCATGATTGTATTTTATTGTCTCCCTCAGATACACTCTGAACACTTGTGTGGAGCCACCTCACGATCGACCTGTCACCAGCATCACCTTCCAACCACGTCACCATACCAACAAGACGTCCAATCAGATCCCTCTATTGGTCTCCACGAGTCTAGATAGCCACTTCAAGACGTGGGTCCTCCTAGGAGAGGAAGTGGGTGTGTCATGGTCGTGTCAGGCAGTGGGTTACTACCATGGTCTGGAGAGTGTGGGGGCGTGCTTCAGTGAGGATGGGTCACTACTGGCTGTCAACTTTAAGACTGTGAGTGCATGAATAATATTGGTTGAGGTGCACAAATATACCTAGAACTCATTACATTCAGTCTGATTGCAATCACAAACAGTATCACATGCACATACCGAGCAATAGTTATATACCACACCTTGACAATAATTATTCCTGGGGGTATACCTCCCTAAAGGTAGCTCCCCCCCCCCCCTCTCCGTTCCCCTAGTAATTTTCTCTGTACTAAAGTTTCGTGTAGCTATGATTTGTGTGTGTATGCTGTTTGTGATTACTGGTTGTCTCTATCCAATATGTTCAGTGTCTGACTCTGTGGGACCCAGTGAACTGTGAGCTGAGGAAGACTCTCTGCAACCCTTTCAAGAGTGGAGACTATCGGTGAGCTAACAGTGCCACTGTAGTGTACACACATGGAGCTTTGGTGTACTTGTAAATTGTTTTCGTAAGTGTGTGATGTTGGGTACCTGTATATGCTAGCCTTTGGTCTGTGCAAAGCACTGTCTCTTATTCAATCTCATATGTTGAAGGCTAGCAGCTACTTGTTTCATGGAATGTAAGCTCATTATTTGTTCCTCTTGTGTGTCTATAGGTGTATGGTGTTTGGTCATAAGAGCTCTTCCCAGTATCTCGTGACAGCCTCAGAGACTCACCTCCAAGTCTGGGACCTCCTCTCTTGCTCAGGTGACCATGGAGTATGGTGATACACTATCACTATAAGCTATGGTGTTATGTTTTAGTAGCTAATCGTACATTTAAGCTGTAAATACACTGTCCATACATTTGCCAGCAAATATTTACTTTTTAGCCAAAGAATAGAATACCTTGTGAGCATAATCTACCAAGGTCACATGTATGCATTCATTCTTAGACCAGCTGTTATTGTGTGCTCTGTTGTTATTGAGTTTGTGTGCTTTCTTATCCAGTGCTGTGGTGTGTGAAGACCAGAGTGTGCTCCATGGTATCTGATCCTCTGAGTCAACTCACAGCTGTGTTTGTGCCCTCAGGGAATGACCCACCATCCACACATTGTGGGTGGCTGTGCATGTCATACCCATTACCATGCATGTTGTCTTATCTTGCTAGGAGTCCTGAAAAGTTTTTGAATAATTATTATCTTTTAGCTAGTAGTCTCGAAGTCTCCCCCGTTCTTATAACATGTGTACCTAATGGACCCCCCCCCCCTACACTCACACACACACACAGTGTACCTGATTGACCCCTCTTCCCCCACTCCACTGGCCGTACATCACTCTGTGTGCTCGGGACAAGTGCTGGGGGGCGTGTTCCTACCCCCTCAGTCAGGGGGTACCTCCACACTGTACTTCATGGACAAGGCACAGGTTAGTACAACACTACCAGTGCTCTTAGGAAGATTATAACTAGTAAACCTACAGTAGCTATTGCCTTATTATCTCCATGACCCAATGTCATGTGCGTTTATTATGTTGTGTGTACACAGGTATTGTATGGCCTGGAGGAGGAAGGTAAAGAGAAGAGTGATGACTCTCGGCCGTTACTAGGGGACAATGTTCCCACGTCAGAGAGGGCATTCTGGGATATCTTTGGAGGCAGCAAACTACAAAACAGAGGTCAGTGTCAGTGTGTGGCTAATAGGCATTGCTATGCATAATTATCATATTATTATAGCATTTTATTATGGCGTTTTACAATGTGCTACTTTTGCTACAGGTTCTACAGTACACCACAAGTTGAACAGCACGTCCAAACCATCACTCTCTCTACTCAGTGCCCCCTCCCCACGTCCTCCCCCCAGAAGACCAGAGTGTGCTCCATGGTATCTGATCCTCTGAGTCAACTCACAGCTGTGTTTGTGCCCTCAGGGAATCCCCTTCCCAGAGAGTTGAGAACTCCACTCACTCTGAAATGGAGAAGAGGAAAAGACATGCCAATCAAGATGAGCAGCTCTACAGAGTGTTGTCATCGGTGGAGGTGGTGTAGAATTGATCCTGGCAGGTGTACAGTGATGAAGCTCGAGCAAGATCGATGGACCAAACTCTCAGAGCACACTGCCAACCATGTATATTGTCTTATCTTGCTAAGAGTCCAAACAATTTTTGTGGTGTTTGCGTATATGTGGCCTCTTAGCTAGTGATTTTGTCCTAGTCTCCAAGTTTCATGTATTTCCTAACAAATCTCACCCAGTAGTCTTAGAAAACAAGCTACTAATATAACACACGAATTGTTGTGATATTTGCTTATTTGGAAGGGTCTCTCCCACTAACACATGTATACCTAATGGACCCCCCACTCTACATGTAGATATGCTGAGAGGGTATTGAGGTAGTAGTCAAGACAACCCTTTACTGTTTACTGGCATGCTCACACTGTTGGGGACCTCTGCTTCACCACTGATGGTACGTAATCGCCCCTCATCCCTAAGCTGGGTTTTGTCCAGTAATCAATAATATTATTTATCCCTCACCTACTGTAACATATGTGCACATGTGAGTATTTAATCACAAGCTAAGTATAATTATAGCTTGTCGCCTAGCGGGTATATTTTGAGGGTATAAATTTTTGCGGAAATACCTTTAGAAAAGTTTTTGCGGATTTAGAATAGCAGCGTTTTTGCAGCATGCATACAGGCGATATCGAATTTGCGGTACATGCTTAATCAGCAAAAACCACTAACATTTATACACTCGAAATATACCCGCTATACGGTATCTAGAATTATCTAGTTGCTCACTTCATTCTTTCATGTTCTCCCCCCCACAGGTACGTATCTGGTCAGTGGTGGTGAGGAGGGTGTACTCGTCCTCTGGCAGCTGGACACACACAAGAGAGAGTTTCGTCCTCGTCTAGGCTCACCCATCACACACCTCGCCTGTAGCCCTGGTGACAAGTACTTCACTGTTGGTCTGCAAAGCAATGGTGAGCCCTCAGGGGATACCATAGTCCCCCATCCTTGTGGTGGGTTTGGTGTGAGTCACTGTCCAGTAATCTTAAAATCGTTGTGCTCAGAATATTCGATTTTCAGAGATTATGTTTGCTTCTACAGCACTCGTGCAAATGTATTTATGCCTCGGTGCGCATGCGCAAGCGAAGTATACGGTAGTGTGTTTGTGTGTGTGTGTGTCTATTTGTCTGTGTAGACTGCTACAGCTGCTCAAGGATCAATAAAGTATAAGTAAGAGTTTCTATAGGCTTCTAGTCATGTTTTCTTGGATTTTAATTCGTGGATTTGCAAAATAATGCTTCGTTCTAGAGTTATGCCTAGTTTTGCTTACTTGGAATGCCTTTTCAGAAGAGCACATAGCCAAACTTGTTTACCGAGTATTGCTACTCTACTTAGTAGTTAACTCTGCACTAGAACGCTAGCTACAAGAGTGAGAAGAGAGCTGCAAGGCTCTGCTGACTTGCAGCCATTAATTTTAGACTTGAACTTTCGTTTTTAACAACAATCATGGTCGATCATTACCCACTCTTCGAGTTTTCCTGGATTTTGCATGCAGTAAAATTAAAAATGTTCATCATAATCAATATATGTATAAAAGCTAGCTTAGTAGCTTTATGTTACGTAGCTTTGGCACCTCCACCGAGATCAGCACGTGCGGTGCTTTCATTTCTGTAATGACTTTGTTTGTTTCACTGTACAGTTGATCTATGTTTGTACACTGCAGCTCATTATTTTGTCTACGTGTGATTGTATGTTTGGTTTAATAACTTGTGTCCGTACGTGCTTTCCCCTCGCTTGTTTAAATACCGTATAGCGGGTAAGTTTCGTGGGGTAAAAAATTCGTTCAATTCGATAAACGGTGGTTCTCGTGAGTAAAAATTTCGTTTAGTCTCGTTGTCTGTACTGCATTCCTACGTACCGGTAAGCCACGCCTACGTTAAAATTTCGTGGAGGTCAGCTTGCCCATGAAAATAACGAATATTTTACCCCACAAAAATTACCCGCTATACGTATACGGTATACAAGTACTTGTAATAATAGCTTTGCTAACGAAGCAGCCCAGTTGAATCTCGAGTCTATTTTCCAGTGGTGCAAGTAGTATCAGGACTGGACACTGAGGTGGAATGGACTATTGGAGGATTGAGGAGGTCCCATACCCAGACTATAGACCAGAATGGAATCAATCCTATTGGCCTAGTGATCTGTCCACATTCCATGTCTATAGTGACCAACAGTACTCCCGGGTTCATCCAGTTCTACGACCCAGTCAAGGAGTCAGTCACCCAACAGGTGAGTATATAAAGTTGCTAAGTTAGTGCTGTATAGCTGTATAGCTGCAATGATCATAATTAAAAACTAAAAGTTCCTCACTCACACACACACGCACGCACGCGCGCACGCACACACACACACACACATGCACGCACACACACTCTAGTTAAATATGTGACGGACCTGAACTATGTGTCTCGGCCTGATGATACGCCCCTCTCTTTGACCACAGTGGACCACACCTCTTTCTCTCCTGATGGGGACTGGCTATATAGCCACAGTAAGTTAATATGCAGTACCCATAAATAAAACTTGACGAGTTTCAAGACTTGGTACTGGCAGTTCACCGCACACTGCTATTGGTTCTAGTGTAAAGTTAATTGCTGCCTGAATATCGGCATGGTATGATTGCAAACAACATGCAGTGATTCGAAGTACATGTAGTATCATTACCCTGTCAGCTTGTGCAATTGTAATTGTCAAATGCCACAAAAATATTGTGGGAAAAGTATATACATGTAATAGTACACAATTAAGGCATGTTATGAATAAGAAAAGTCTATAAAAATTATTGTTTATGTATGTATATTGCGCAATTTAAAATGTTCTTGTACCATCTGGTGTATTTCGCGTTTGTCCAACACGAATTCTTCTTCCTGTGATAACTGGCTTTGTTCTTCCGACGACTCTTCCTCTGGTCTTACTTCATTGTTGATTATGCCTTAATTGGCATGTAACACTCATTTAATAACTATAGTTTGATACATACAATGGTGTACACTACGTACTATGTTTACGTAAGGTTCAACAGAATTGTTATAAGACCCAGATTGTGCTCCTGTTATTGTCTTTTGCAGTGTGTGTGTGTGTGAAGTGATATACTTTCTGTTTGTGGCCATATATTTATACCAAGTATGTACGTATATAAACTGCTAAGCTCAGTTGTCTTTCAACTGGAACTTGCGTGTGTGTGGTCTAGTGGAGTAATATATAGTCTAGTAGTACAGTATGTGATTAGTGAAAGGTATGTGCCTTTTCAGCTACACAGTGAATATACATTGTCCACTAGTGCATGCCCTCATGCTATGTACTTACTCTGTTAACCATCCTAAATAATTTAATCGATACGTATACAGTAATCATGATAATCATGATTGTGTGTATTTTATTGTCTCCCTCAGATATGCGCTGAACACTTGTGTGGAGCTACCTCACGATCGACCTGTCATCAGCATCACCTTCCAACCACGTCGCCATGCTAATAAGACGTCCAATCAGATTCCTCTATTGGTCTCTACGAGTCTAGATGGCCACTTCAAGACGTGGGTCCTCCTAGGAGAGGAAGTGGGTGTGTCATGGTCGTGTCAGGCAGTGGGTTACTACCATGGTCTGGAGAGTGTGGGGGCGTGCTTCAGTGAGGATGGGTCACTACTGGCTGTCAACTTCAACAGTGTGAGTGCATGATAATATTTCATGTAGTTGAGGTGCACGATTTATTTTACTACCTAGAACTCATTGCATTCCCCTTATTCAATCTGATTACAATCATGAACAGTATCACACAAGCTACCGTATAGCGGGTAATTTTTATGGGGTAAAAAATTTGTTCTATAAAAATTTCGTTTAGTCTCGTGGCTGCACTGCATCCTACATTCCGGTAAGCCACGCCTACGTTAAAATTTCGTGGAGGTCAGCTTGCCCACGAAAATTACCTGCTATACGGTATAGTATATATCACACCTTGACAATAATTATTTCTGGGGTATACCTCCCTAAAGGTAGCTTGCCCTCTGGTAATGTTTTCTGGATGAAGATCCAAAGCTTCATGTACATGTAGCTATGACTTGTCTGTATGCGGAACATACTGTTTGTGATTACTCTCTCTCTATCCGATATGTTGTGTCTGACTCTGTGGGACCCAGTGAACTGTGAGCTGAGGAAGACTCTCTGCAACCCTTTCAAGAGTGGAGACTATCGGTGAGCTAACAGTGCCACTGTAGTGTACACACATAGAGCTTGGTGTTCTTGTAAATTGTTTTCCTAAGTGTGTATGATCTTGGGTACCTTAATTTAAGCTAACCTTCCGAAAGTACTGTCTCTTATTCAATCTCTTGTGCATAAAGGCTAGCAGCTACTTGTTTCATGGAATGTAAGCTCATTATTTGTTCCTCTTGTGTGTCTAAAGGTGTATGGTATTTGGTCATAAGAGCTCTTCCCAGTATCTCGTGACAGCCTCAGAGACTCACCTCCAAGTCTGGGACCTCCTTTATTGCTCAGGTGAGCATATAGTGTGGTGATACATGCAGTATCACTAAGCTATGGCGTTATGTTTAGATAGGCTTGTGTCCAGGCCTTCCTGTTTTCATAGATGCATGTACGTATAGAAGGTAGCAAAGACATCCAGTGTATGAATTTATTCGATTCCTGGACCATGTTATTGTGTGCTTTGTTGTTATTGAGTTTGTGTGCTTTCTTATCCAGTGCTGTGGTGTGTGAAGACCAGAGTGTGCTCCATGGTATCTGATCCTCTGAGTCAACTCACAGCTGTGTTTGTGCCCTCAGGGAATGACCTCATGCATCCACACATTGTGGGTGGCTGTGCATGGGAACATCTCATACCATATCACATGCATGTTGTCCTATCTTGCTAAGAGTCCTGACAAGTTTTTGCATACCAAATAACCCCCCCCCACACACACACACACACACACACAGTGTACCTGATTGATCCACTCAAATGGCCGTACATCATTCTGTATTCTCGGGGCAAGTGCTGGGGGGCGTGTTCCTACCCCCTCAGTCAGTTTACACAACAGAGGTTAGTACAGTGTGTGACTAATAGGCATTAATTGCTATGCATATCATAGTTATACGTCACTCACAAACTGTTTTATTACACTGAATGTGCTACTTTTGCTACAGGTTCTACAGTACACCACAAGTTGAACAGCACGTCCAAACCATCACTCTCTCTACTCAGTGCCCCTCCCCACGTCCTCCCCCCAATGCCCTCCCTCTGTCTCCCGTACCTCTAGTCACTGTTACCACATTGGCAGGGGTCTAAAGGTCACCTCAATGATGACATGGGTGAGAGTGAGGTCGGAGGTCTGAGTTCAGAGGACGAAGGTCAGCCAGAAGTGGGTGTGGCCTCTAGTAAAGCTAGCAATGTGATGGAAGTGGACATTGAGTGTAGAGACTTGGAGGTCAAGAACTATGACTGGCTAGTAGAGCATTTCAGAATAATGTGATATTCGATATTTTGACACTAAATATGATGTGGCTATGTTAAGTTAGAACATGGGCAAGAGGTATCTATGTGTTATAGTGTCCCAAAGCTCGAGGGATGAGGGACACTATAACCATAGATACCGAATGCTAAATACACTCAAATGGGATCTAAAATAATTATAAAGCTATTCCGAACATTAAATAACACTAGCAGTATAGCTATTACATTGTTCTAGTGATACATCCTACATTGTTATATAAAGAACTAATTAGCTATTATGTCAACTATTAAGATATGCAGATGCATCTTAATCGTTCGCATTCTTCCTCAATTACTCTCTCTTCAATTATTCTCTCTGATAGTTCATTATTAATCAATCTGACATTTTCTACTGCGGCAACATCTGATTGTTGCCTATTTTGCTTAGCACTACTCCACTCTCGCTGCTTAGCAATCCTCCACTGTTGTTGCTTTTCAATCGTCCACTGTCGTTGCTCTGCTTGTAGTACTAGTATGCAATTAACTTGGCCTAGTTCCACCATTACTCGGATTGCGTGGAGTTGTATTGTGATTCCTGCTTGGTAACGCTCAAACAGCCGGTCGACAGTAACCTTTTCATAAGGAACGTTAGCTACACGTAATATGAGTGTAATCTCGTTGGTGATTCTTACTAAGCAGTCATTGCATGGGAAGTGTGTCACAGCTAATGCAATAGTCGAACTCTGTGTACTCCAACTCTCCGGTTTTACAAATTGATTTATCTCAGTATTTATCTCAGTTTCGATATCTGGTATTGTATGACAACATCCTTCACCATGCTTTTCAAACGCTTTTAAAACTTTTTCCTTACTCCTACCTACTGTATTTACAGCGTTTATTTGCACTTGTGCCACTGCCACATACACATTGCTTGTTGCACAACTACTTTCGATGAATGTTCTCTTAAGTTCCGCAGGTTTCAGTGTTTCTTTCACTTCCGTCAAAGTGGTAAATAGCGGCCTAATATTCACTGGTGTTTGAGCAATAGCTCGTTCATCAACTGTGGCCACTATTTTATCTACTATAGCATATATTATCGTGTCTTTGTCTCTTCTCTTCCCCTGTATTTGTTCCCACTCATCAATACTGACTCTTCGAGGACTATAATCAGGCATTTCAGTGACAACCGAAATGTTCTGAATACCAAGGTGATCCACTATTTTTTCTCTGTTTAAATGATAAAGCCAAGATGCCAAATCTTCAATAATTTCATCTTTACCTCCCCCATCTCCGCAGTACAGATTTGCTATGCGGAGTGTAAATGAAACCGTTGCTCCTCTTTTTGTTAGAGACTCGAGGAAATCTTCCAAATCTTCTCTACATGTGAAGCATGGGCTCTTTGAGAGATTGATAGTGATTTTAATATTGTCTTGTATCTCTTCCAGTAGATTAGCTTGTCTGATGAAACCAATCTCAGCATGGATTCCTCTATTGCTCACTGTTGTGATAAAAGAAGTCGGACCTCCGTTGATGACGACAACACTAAATGCTACAGTTGATTGCTCACTAAATGGCACTCCTCCCCAGAATATTTTCTGGAAGCGTTCTTGGAGCGATGCCAAATCTCCTAGAGGTACTGCCATCACCTTCTTTAGATAATTTTTGTGAATTGAGTCTGCAAAAGGTCATGGTCATGGTCATGGTCATGGGTTGTGGTCGTGGTTATCCTATCTGGCACAAACTGAAACCATACATAGCGGAAATAAACAGTGTGGCTCAGTGAGTCAGCGCACGTTATCCCAATCTGATCAAGCTTATTGTCTTGTTGCCTATGTGCCTCCTTATAGGTACTTTGATTATTAATTTAGTATTAATAGCTAATTACCCCGTGCATGCGCAGCGCCAGCAGGGTAGAGTGATTGGTGTGTGTGTGTGTGTGTGTGTGTGTGTGTGTGTGTGTGTGCGTGCGTGCGTGCGTGCGTGTGTGCATGTGTGTGCATGTGTGTGTGTGTGCGTGTGTGTGTGTGTGTTTCGAATAAACACTTGTTCTGCATGAAGTTCAGGACTAGATGTTTCTACAAATGTTATTGTTGTAGGTTTATTATGTACTGTCAGTTCTAATTCACACACAAGTCCAGTTTTACCTCGTTTATCCCAGAAACACTTTATAAAGGCTGGATCAAAGCTGTCAATCTCTTTAAAGTCTTTTAGCCTCAGGCTAGTGGTCAACTCATCGTGGTCTGTGGTTATATATCCTTCAGCCATTACTGTGAGGTCATTGACATAAATTTAATGTACGTCTAAGAAGTCTCTCAATTACATGATTACTCAGCATATTACATATTTGGTGTTGGCCTTTTAGTGCCTATGGTAACATCCATATTCAGAGCATTGTATTCATTGGTCTTACTTCACTGTTGGTTATATTAATTGTCATGTAACACTCATTTTAATATACTAGTCTGATACTATTATGGTGTACACTATACATAGTATGTTTACGTAAAGCTTCAACAGAATTGTTATAAGACCCAGGTTGTATGTTTATGTGCTCCTGATATTGTCTTTTGCAGAGTGTGTGTGTATGTTTGTGAAGTGATATAACTTTCTGTTTGAGGCTATAATTATATTGATACCAAGTATGTATGTATGTAAACTGTTAAGCTCAGTTGTCTTTCAACTTGAACTTGCGTGTGTGTGGAGTAGTGATTTTACTGAGAAGTGTGGTGGTATGTGAATATCACATAATTAAGGTGATTCATTACTTCAGTGAACGGTATGTGCCTTTCCAGCTACACTGTGAATACAATTGTCCACTAGATTCCCTCATGCGTACCAGTGTATACATGTAGCCTTACTCTGTATTTTATTGTCTCCCTCAGATACACTCTGAACACTTGTGTGGAGCCACCTCACGATCGACCTGTCATCAGCATCACCTTCCAACCACGTCACCGTACCAACAAGACGTCCAATCAGATCCCTCTATTGGTCTCCACGAGTCTAGATGGCCACTTCAAGACGTGGGTCCTCCTAGGAGAGGAAGTGGGTGTGTCATGGTCGTGTCAGGCAGTGGGTTACTACCATGGTCTGGAGAGTGTGGGGGCGTGCTTCAGTGAGGATGGGTCACTACTGGCTGTCAACTTCAAGACTGTGAGTGCATGATAATATTGGTTGAGGTGCACAAATATACCTAGAACTCATTGAATTCCCCTTATTCAATGTGATTGCAATCACAAACAGTATCACATGCACATACCGAGCTATAGTTATATACCACACCTTGACAATAATTATTCCTGGGGGTATACCTCCCTAAAGGTAGCTCCCCCCTCCTCCGTCCCCCTAGTAATTTTCTCTGTGCTAAAGCTTCGTGTAGCTATGATTTGTGTGTGTGTGTGTATGCTGTTTGTGATTACTGGTTGTCTCTATCCAATATGTTCAGTGTCTGACTCTGTGGGACCCAATGAACTGTGAGCTGAGGAAGACTCTCTGTAACCCTTTCAAGAGTGGAAACTATCGGTGAGCTAACAGTGCCACTGTAGTGTACACACATGGAGCTTTAGTGTACTTGTAAATTGTTTTCATAAGTGTGTGATGTTGGGTAACTTGTATATGCTAGCCTTTGGTCTGTGCAAAGTACTAATGTTGAAGGCTAGCAGCTACTTGTTTCATGGAATGTAAGCTCATTATTTGTTCCTCTTGTGTGTCTATAGGTGTATGGTGTTTGGTCATAAGAGCTCTTCCCAGTATCTCGTGACAGCCTCAGAGACTCACCTCCAAGTCTGGGACCTCCTCTCTTGCTCAGGTGAGCATAGAGTGTGGTGATACAGTATCACTAAGCTATAGTGTTATGTTTTAGTAGCTACGTTTAAGCTGTAAATACACTGTCTGTACATTTGCCAGCAAATATTTAGCCTTTTTAGCCAAAGAATAGAAGACCTGTGAGCATAATCTACTGAGGTCACATGTATGCATTCATTCTTAGACCAGCTGTTATTGTGTGCTGGTTGTTATTGAGTTTGTGTGCTTTCTTATCCAGTGCTGTGGTGTGTGAAGACCAGAGTGTGCTCCATGGTATCTGATCCTCTGAGTCAACTCACAGCTGTGTTTGTGCCCTCAGGGAATGACCCACCATCCACACATTGTGAGTGCATGGCTGTGCATGTGAACTCTCATACCATACCATGATAGGAGTTTTGACAAGTTTTGGTTTTTGTATAATAATAAATTATGGTCTCTAATTAGCTAGTATAGGCCTTGTACAATTGTGCAGTGATTTTGTCCTAGTCTCCAAATTTCATGTGTTTCCTAACAAATCTCACCCAGTAGTCTGAGCTACATGTAATAACACTTGGAATGGTCTTTACATTTCTAATGGACCCCCCCCCCCCACACACACACACACACACACACACACACACACAGTGTACCTGATTGACCCCTCTTCTCCAACTCCACTGGCCGTACATCACTCTGTGTGCTCGGGGCAAGTCCTGGGGGGCGTGTTCCTACCCCCTCAGTCAGGGGGTACCTCCACACTGTACTTCATGGACAAGGCACAGGTTAGTACAACACTACCAGTACCCCACACTGTACTTCATGGACAAGGCACAGGTTAGTACAACACTACCAGTGCTCTTCGGAAGATTATAACTAGTAAACCTACAGTAGCTATTGCCTTAGTCCCTCCGTAAAGTCCTATGAAATGTTTGCATGCAATGCATACATATATATCTCTGTGACCCATATGCGTTTATTATGTTGTGTGTGTGTGTGTGTGTGTGTGTGTACAGGTGTTGTATGGCCTAGAGGAGGAAGGTAAAGAGAAGAGTGATGACTCTCGGCCGTTACTAGGGGACAATGTTCCCACGTCAGAGAGGGCATTCTGGGATATCTTTGGAGGCAGCAAACTACAAAACAGAGGTCAGTATAGTATCAGTGTGTGACTAATATGCATAACATATACGTCACCACTCACAAAATGTTATTATAGCATTTTATTATGGCAATTTTACAATATGCTACTTTTGCTACAGGTTTTATGGTACACCAAAAGTTGAACAGCACGTCCAAACCATCACTCTCTCTACTCAGTGCCCCTCCCCACGTCCTCCCCCCAATGCCCTCCCTCTGTCTCCCGTTCCTCCAGTCACTGTTACCACATCGGCAGGGGTCTAAAGGTCACCTTGATGAAGACATGGCCGAGAGTGAGGTCGGAGATCTGAGTTCAGAGGACGAAGGTCAGCCAGAAGTGGGTGTGGCCTCTAGTAAAGCTAGCAATGTGATGGAAGTGGACATTGAGTGTAGAGACTTAGAGGTCAAGAACTATGACTGGCTAGTAGAGCATTTCAGAATAATGTGATATTCGATATTTTTTGTGAACCAAGCATTCTTGACAATACCAGGAGCAGATTACAGAACCTCTTAACAATACATGTACACAATACATGTACATGTATATGCACGGCTACACTACAGGTAATTTCTGGAATCAAAACATTTGTGGTTGAGCAATTAGTTCGTGGTAATAATTTCGTGGTTATGCACTGCAATGATGATTGCTTCATTCGTGGGTAAAATGTTTGTGTTCCTGTATTTAACCACGAAAATTACTTTTAACATCTGCATTGTTACGTAATTAGCTGGAAGCCCCACCCACGATGACAGAGGTCATGGAAGGGTTGGGCCATTAGTGAAGGAGACCTTCACCCAGCCCAAGCCCAGCACTAATCACGACTAGAGCCTAGTCGGTGAAGTTGAACAAACCAAATACCAAAAAAGAACAACCACAGGGGACCGGGCGGGTGGGAAAAAAGATAATGTCTTTTGTAATGTTTGATTAGTCATTGTTTTCCTAAGTGTGTGGTGTTGAGTACCTTTAGCTAACCTTCAATTTATGCAAGTATTCAAACTCATGTGCATAATTATGTTGAAGGCTAGGAGCTACTTATTTCATGGATGCATGTAAGCTCATTACCTTAAGGTCACAGGTACATTTGTCTGTATTTTTGCTGTGGTATTAAATTCTGCTAAATTTTGCTCAAGTTGTTTGTCTATAGGTGTACAGTGTTTGGTCATAAGAGCTCTTCCCAGTATCTCGTGACAGCCTCAGAGACTTACCTCCAAGTCTGGGACCTCCTCTCTTGCTCAGGTGAGCATAGAGTGTGGTGATACTGTCTGGGACCTCCTCTCTTGCTCAGGTGAGCATATAGAGTGTGGTGATACTAAGCCATGGCATTATGTTTTTTAGTAGCTACATGTTTACATTTGAGATGCGAGTAGTTGTGCACTATATGTACATGCATAATTGTATATACAGTCGGCACCAGCACTGAAATGTACTTCGTTTAGCTAAAGAATAGAAGACCTTGTGAGCATAATCTACTGAGGTCACATGTATGCATTCATTCTTAGACCAGCTGTTATTGTGTGCTCTGTTGTTATTGAGTTTGTGTGCTTTCTTATCCAATGCTGTGGTGTGTGAAGACCAGAGTGTGCTCCATGGTATCTGATCCTCTGAGTCAACTCACAGCTGTGTTTGTGCCCTCAGGGAATGACCCACGTCCACACATTGTGGGTCACTCTGTGTGCTCAGGAGTCAGGACAAGTGCTGGGGGGCGTGTTCCTACCCCCTCAGTCAGGGGGTACCTCCACATACACTGTACTTCATGGACAATGCACAGGTCAGTAGTGTACCATACTATATAGTGCTCTTAGGAACCATGCATACAGGGTTTCATCTAGTGGGAGGGGGGGCAGGGGTGAACCTTTCCCCCCAAATAATGACATCATCACATTAGTATTGTCTCTATGATGTGCAATATAATTATAACTAGTGATGCACTAACGTGTAATAGTGGGTGTGGGCAACAAATGTGGGGGTGGCCAAACATTTTGCGGCGTGCTTACGATATAATACCGCTGGATTGTACATTCATGTAAAGTAAAATGTAATGCATCTGACCATGTATGGCCACTGAAGTATTATGCACAAACATGCACTTTATATAGGAATGAACAGAGAATAAGGCAACAGGTACTTCACATGAATGTATAACACGTCCAAACCATCACTCTCTCTACTCAGTGCTCCACCAATGCGCTAGTAGAGCATTTCAAATAATGTGCAAACCTTGAATAAATGACAATATACCACATAATTGTACATTAATTGTACATGTATTTGGCTTAATTGATTCCATGTGTTTCATACTCTGAGATGTGGGATGGTATATATAATTATGATACATAACCTAGTGTAGCATGCAGAGCTATAACACAGTTACTGATTGATACATTGAAAGTATAATAAGTCTAAATCATTATAAATTGTGTTATAGTCAGGATTGTTCGACTTAGTCGTCCAAAAGGATCCCGGCAAACCGCTTCCACTCTTCGTCAAATATTCTCTTCTTTATAATTAGTGCATCATTAATCTTTCGGACATTTTCTACTACCTTATCATCTAATTGTCGCCTTCGTTCAATAGCATTCCTCCTCTGTTGTGCTTGTGAAGAATTTTGTTTGCAATTAACTGTACCTACTTCCTCTATTACTCTGACTGGCTGAAGTTGTACTGTCATTTTATTTAGGTGAAGCTCATATAGCCAGTCGACAACAATATTACGATCATAAGGAATGTTAGCTACACGTAATATGAGTAGATCTATTTCTTCAAAATCGCTGGTGATTTTTGCTAAGCAGTCATCGCATGGAAAGTCTGTCACAGTTAATGTAGTATTCCTACTCCGTATATTCCACGATTCGGGCACTTTCAATTCCGATATCGATTGTATGATTTTTGATATTGTAGCACAGCATTGTACATGTTGTTGACCAATATCATTGCCCTGCTCTTGCCTAATTTTGAAAGCTTTAAACTTGTCCCTTTTTGACATATTTTCAGCGTATATTTCTACCCGTGCCACTGCCACATACACAGCCGGACTTTCGTATAATTTTCGCTTTATTTCTGGGGCTATTTCTGCCAAATCAGTAGAGAGCTTTAACATTTTTTGATTAATTTTCCAAACTATGTGCATTATTTGGTCATCTTTCGTTTTTCTATATTCAAACATATTTCGCGTGTAACTAATATTATGAGGTACTTCGTTGGTAGCCAAAATGGGCTCAAGATCACAGGTTTCCACTATGTCTTCGCCTTTCAAAAGACTAAGCCAAGAGGCCAATTCTTCAACAGTATTGTCTTTACCTCCCTCTTCTCTACTGTAAAGATCTGCTATGCGTAGTGTAAATGAAATGTTTGCTCCAGCATATGTTAGAAGCTGAAAGCAATCTTCCAAAATTTCTCTACACACGAAACATGGGCTCCTTGAGATCAACAGATTGATAGTGACTTTAAATTGATCTTGTGTTAAGTTCAGTGATTTGATGTAGTATTTTAATTCATAGATGAAAATCCTCTCAGCATGATATCCGTTACCACTTCTCGTATAAAATTCCTCCGTGTTCCCATCGATGGTTACTACACCAAGTGCTACAGTTGTATGTTTATGAGATTCTTCATCGTACAAATGTGTATAAAATTGAACTATTTTTTCCATGACTCTCTTTTGGAATGGGAAACTTCTTTTGAATTCAGAGTTTTTATAGTTTCATAGTTTTGATTTTGGGGTTTTCTTATCCATTGACATATCTTCCCACATGCTAGCTATCCAACCCATACAAATTAAAGCCAAGATAATTTGACACTTGCATACATTCCACATTGTTAGCTTTAAAGCTAGCAATGTGGCTATATAATGTTTACCATGTCAGTCGATAATTATGATGTTTATAACACACACTCGGCAAAAATGTCGACGTCTATTCTATGATCGAGTGTTGTTGGCCACACACACTTCCTGTCCCAGCTCCCTATACTGAGAGCACATCGTTGAACCCTGCACTGTAACTTCCCTCTGTGGGTGTGATACTGGGGAGTGGGGTGGACTGCCCTCGACCCATCTCTGTATGTGGGTGTACAGAAGAGAATAGTCAAGGAATTGGCTTCCAGAGGACATAATTGCATTCTGATTGTCTTTGGTACCTCCAACCCTTGTAAACTTCACTGTGGTTGGAGGTAACAAAGAAGAGAGTAGATGATCAGAATGCAATTAAAGTCCTCGGAAGCTAACTAAGAACTTTTAATTAGCCCTAAATATCTTCCTCTTGTGTGTGTAATGTGCATGTGTGGTGTTTGAATTGGAAAAATAATCACAAACAGTGTCACATTCATACACTGTGCTCACACGAGCTAGTATAGGGAGTACCATGGCATTGTGTGTATGGCAACCCTTTCAAGAGTGGAGACTATCGGTGAGCTAACAGTGCCACTGTAGTGTACACACATGGAGCTTTGGTGTGCTTGTAATGTTTGATTAGTCAGTGTTTCCCAAGAGTGTGTGTGATCCACGTTGGGTGCCATTAATCTAACCTTCACAGTACTGTCTCTTATTCAATCTCATGTGCAAGCTAGCAGCTACTTGTTTCATGGAATGTAAGCTCATTATTTGTTCCTCTTGTGTGTCTATAGATGTATGGTGTTTGGTCATAAGAGCTCTTCCCAGTATCTTGTGACAGCCTCAGAGACTCACCTCCAAGTCTGGGACCTCCTCTCTTGCTCAGGTGAGCATAGAGTGTGGTGATACAGTATCACTAAGCTATGGTGTTATGTTTTAGCAGCTACGTTTAAGCTGTAAGTTCACTTTCTGTACATTTTCCGCAGCAAGTACTTACAGTTGAGCTTATACCAAAGAATAGAAGACCTTGTGAGCATAATCTACCAAGGTCACATGTATGCATTCATTCTTAGACCAGCTGTTATTGTGACAGTGTGCCCTGCCGTTGTTATTGAGTTTCTGTGCTTTCTTATCCAGTGCTGTGGTGTGTGAAGACCAGAGTGTGCTCCATGGTATCTGATCCTCTGAGTCAACTCACAGCTGTGTTTGTGCCCTCAGGGAATCCCCCTCCCAGAGAGTTGAGACCTCCACTCACTGAAGGGGAAAAGACATACCAATCAAGATGAGCAGCTCGGTACAGAGTGTTGTTATCGGTGACACGGTGTGTGGTGGTGGTGCAGTCAATGATCCAGCTGGCAGATGTACAGTGATGAAGCTCGAGCAAGATCGATGGACCAAACTCTCAGTACACTGCCAACCATGTATGTTGTGTTATCTTGCTAGGAGTCCTGACAAGTTTTTGTGGTGTTTGCATATGGTCTCTTAGCTAGTGATTTTGGCCTAGTCTCCAAGTTTCTTTCCTAACAAATTTCACCTCGAAAACGAGCTACTAACGCACAAATTGAATGATCTCCCACTAACACATGTATACCTAATGGACCCCCCACTCTACATGTAGGTATGCTGAGAGGGTATTGAGGTAGTCACTAGCATGCTTACGCTGTTGGGGACCTCTGCTTCACCACTGATGGTACGTAATCGCCCCTCATCCCTAGGCTGGGTTTTGGTTTTGTTTTCCAGTAATCAATAATATATTATTCATCCCTCACCTACAGTAACATAATTATGTGCACGTGTGAGTATTTAGCTAATTTTTTTTTTGTCTCCTAGCGGGTATAATTATTTGAGGGTATAAATTTTCGCGAAAATTCCTTTAGAAAGGTTTTCACGGATTTAGAATAGCAGCGTTTTGCAGCATGCATGCATGCGAGATTAAATTCGCGGTTATAAATGTTTGCGGTACATGCTGAATCAGCAAAAACCACCAACATTTATACGCTCGAAATATACCCAGGTATCTAGTTGCTCACTTCCTTCTTTCATGCTCCCCCCCACAGGCACGTATCTGGTCAGTGGTGGTGAGGAGGGTGTACTCGTCCTCTGGCAGCTGGACACACACAAGAGAGAGTTTCGTCCTCGTCTAGGCTCACCTATCACACACCTCGCTTGTAGCCCTGGTGACAAGTACTTCACTGTCGGTCTGCAAAGCAATGGTGAGCCCTCAGGGGATACCATAGTCCCCCATCCTTGTGGTGGGTTTGGTGTGAGTCACTGTCTAAAATCGTTGCTCAGAATATTCGATTTTCAGAGATTATGTTTGCTTCTACAGCACTCGTGCAAATGTATGTATGCCTCGGTGCGCATGCGCAAGCGAAGTATACGGTAGTGTGTTTGTGTCTGTGTGTGTCTATCTGTCTGTGTAGACTGCTACAGCTGCACAAGGATCAATAAAGTGAAAGTAAGAGTTTCTATAGGCTTCTAGTCATGTTTTCTTGGATTTTAATTCGTGGATTTGCAAAATAATGCTTCGTTCTAGAGTTATGCCTAGTTTTGCTTACTTGGAATGTCATTGCAGCCTTTTCAGAAGAGCACGTAGCCAAACTTTTTACCGAGTATTGCTACTCTACTTAGTAGTTAACTCTAGCTACAAGAGTGAGAAGAGAGCTTCAAGGCTCTGCTGACTTTCAGCCATTAATTTTATACTTGAACTTTTGGCATCGATCGTTTTTTAACAACAATCATGGTCGATTATTACCCACTCTTTGAGTTTTCCTGGATTTTGCATGCAGTAAAATTAAAAATGTTCATCATGATAATTATAATCAATATGCATGTGCATGTATAAAAGCTAGCTTAGTAGCTTTATGTTATGTAGCTTTGGCACCTCCACCGAGGCATCAGCAGCACCTGTGGTGCTTTCATTTCTATAACGACTTTGTTTGTTTCACTGTACAGTTGATCTATGTTTTGTACACTTTAGCTCATTATTTTGTCTACGTGTGATTGTATGTTTGGTTTAATAGCGTGCTTTCCCCTCGCTTGTTTAAATACTGTATAGTGGGTAAGTTTCGTGTGGTAAAAAATTCGTTCAATTCGATAAACGGTGGTTTTCGTGATTCGTTTAGTCTCGTTGCCTGCACTGCATTCCTACGTGGTAAGCCACGCCTGCGTTAAAATTTTGTGGAGGTCAGCTTGCCCATGAAAATAACGAATATTTTACCCCACGAAAATTACCCGCTATACGTATACGGTATACAAGTACTTGTAATAATAGCTTTGCTAACGAAGCAGCCCAGTTGAATCTCGAGTCTATTTTCCAGTGGTGCAAATAGTATCAGGACTGGACACTGAGGTGGAATGGACTATTGGAGGATTGAGGAGGTCCCATACCTAGACTGTAGACCAGAATGGAATCAATACTGGCCTAGTGATCTGTCCACGTTCCATGTCTATAGTGACCAGCAGTACGCCCGGGTTCATCCAGTTCTACGACCTAATCAAGGAGTCAGTCACCCAACAAGTGAGTATATAAAGTTGCTAAGTTAGTGCTGATAGCTGTAAAGTTGTAATGATCATAATTAAAAACTAAAAGTTCCTCACACACACACACACGCACGCACGCACACTCTAGTTGAATGTGACGGACCTGAACTATGTGTCTCGGCCTGATGACACACCCCTCTCTCTGACCACAGTGGACCACACCTCTTTCTCTCCTAATGGGGACTGGCTAGCCACAGTAAGTTAATATACAGTACCCATAAATAAAACTTGACGAGTTTCAAGACTTGGTACTGGCAGTTCATCGCACACTGCTATTGGTTCTAGTGTAAAGTTGACTCCGCTGTCTTTAATATTACATTTCCACTGCCAATTTCCACTGCCAGCTTTCCTCTAACTCCGCTATTAGGGAGGTGTTTCATACTTGTCCATTGGACCCGTGGATTATCACCATACTTGCAAGGATTATCTTAATTACTTACTCAGACATCCCAGGTTAATATACAGTGGTTCAGCCATATGTCGAGTATCCTATGCACCTAAATTAACTAGCCATTGGTTGAAACAAAAGTGCATAAAAGAGAGAGAGCGTGTAACTTCCGTCTGCTACAGTACGGGCAGAATCCAAAACCACTACTATAAATAGAACTATGGTCACGTGGGACTACATTCCATGCACATGCAGCAGTGAGAGATTTCAATAATTGTTCTATTTATAGTAGTGGTTTTGGATTCTGCCGGTACTGTAGCAGATGCGTAAGTTACACGCTCTCTCTCTTTTATGCGCTCTTGGTTGAAACTATACATACACTCAGCTCTCTAACTCTGGTTTTTCTATGGAACTATCACTTAATTGCTGCCTGAATGTCGGCATGGTATAATTGCAAACAACATGCAGTGATTCGAAGTACATGTAGTATCATTACCCTGTCAGCTTGTGCAATTGTAATTGTCAAATGCCACAACAAATTTGGGGAAAAGTGCACATGTAATATATGTACACATGCAATTAAGGCATGTCTATGAACAAGAAAAGTCTATATTGTTTATGTATGTATATTGCGCAATTTAAAATGTTCTTGTACCATCTGGTGTATTTCGTGTTTTTCCAACACGAATTCTTCTTCCTGTGATGACTGGCTTTGTTCTTCCGACGACTCTTCCTCTGAGGAAGAGACTGATCGCTCGGACATCTCTGAACTAGTCTCACTCATGTGTTGCATCGTTTCTTGTGTAGATGGCAGCATACTTGCCTCGCCCTGAATTGTGTGAGAGCTTGTTTCTTCATCTGAGCTTGATGAATAATCTGGAGAGTGCTGAGGTGGTGGTGTAGGAGGATACGTTCTGGACTCTATTTCTCCCTTGAGAATATCGAATTCATTTATCAATATCATATAATGTTGTTCAACTATTTGACGCGTCAAGGGACCAAATCGAACATATAAGGGTTGTAAACTGACACGGATTGATTTGCTTTCTAAACATCTTATCCACTGGATGAAACTGTATCTTTCTTCGTCTACAGGGATACTGGCGATGTGTAGTATCACTTTGTTCTTTACTCCATCAAACCTCTTTTCTCCCAGGAACTCTGTAATCCTCTCTTGGCATTTGGTGGAGGGTACGTGTGCACATACCAGTACAAGACACTTTCTGATGCGTACCCACGACAACGGCATTTTGATTTTGCATATTTTTTTCTCTATTTGATGGTTATTTCCATTTTCACTCATCTTTAATGATTCTCTAATCTCTGTTGGTCGTTGCTCACTCCTCGTCACAGCTGAGACTATAAGCTGGAGTAGTATCATTTGCTGGTCACTTTTGTCAATAAAATATTTCTGTTTGAACGCTGCCGACAATCTGAAGTGTTTAAACAGCTTCTTCACGTGTGTAGTCCCGTTTTGAATGTTGTCAATATGTTGGTTAACTTCAGTGCCCCTTTGTTGCTCGTTCATACTACTCGCCCTTACATCAGTTTCTGAAATCACATTGATGGCACTCAAACTGACTGAAACTCCTCGCGCTTCGAGGTCCTTTATCCAGTAATCTAATTTTATTTCTGCTTCATCAGGTGTAGACTTCTCTAAATACAATCGTGCTATCTTTAAAGTGAAGTAAACATTAGGTACACCGCATGAAATGAAAAACTCTTGCAAGTCTTCTCGACATTTGAAGCAAGGGCTATTACTTATCAGCATTGTGACGGATAGACGTTCTGGTGTGATTCTTCTAAGCCATCTTCTAAGCCATCTTCTAGCATTTCGAATAAATGCTTGTTCTGCATGAAGTCCAGGACCAGATGTTTCTACAAATTTTGTTGTTGTAGGTCTATTCTGTACTGTCAGTTCTAATTCACACGCAAGTCCAGTTTTACCTCGTTTATCCCAGAAACACTTTATAAAGGCTGGATCAAAGCTGTCCATGTCTTCAAAATCTTTTAGCCTCAGGCTAGTGGTCAACTCATCGTGGTCTGTTGTTATATATCCTTCAGCCATTGCTGTGAGGTTATTGACATCAATTTTATTTACCGCTAAGAAGTCTCTCAATTACATAATTACTCAGCATATTACATATTTGGTGTTGGCCTTTTAGTGCTGCTATGGTAACGTCCGTATTTAGAGCATTGGTCTTACTTCACTGTTGATTATGCCTTAATTGGCATGTAACACTCATTTTAATACTATAGTTTGATACATACAATGGTGTACACTACGTACTATGTTTACGTAAGGTTCAACAGAATTGTTATAAGACCCAGATTGTGCTCCTGTTATTGTCTTTTGCAGTGTGTGTGTGTGTGTGTGTGTGAAGTGGTATACTTTCTGTTTGTGGTCATATATTGATGATACCAAGTATGTACGTATATAAACTGCTAAGCTCAGTTGTCTTTCAACTGGAACTTGTGTGTGTGTAGTCTAGTGGAGTAATATATAGTCTAGTAGTACAGTATGTGATTAGTGAATGGTAGGTACCTTTCCAGCTACACTGTGAATACAATTGTCCACTTGTGCATGCCCTCATGCTATGTACCAGTGTATACATGTAGCCTTACTCTATATTTTATTGTCTCCCTCAGATACACTCTGAACACTTGTGTGGAGCCACCTCACGATCGACCTGTCACCAGCATCACCTTCCAACCACGTCACCATACCAACAAGACGTCCAATCAGATCCCTCTATTGGTCTCCACGAGTCTAGATGGCCACTTCAAGACGTGGGTCCTCCTAGGAGAGGAAGTGGGTGTGTCATGGTCGTGTCAGGCAGTGGGTTACTACCATGGTCTGGAGAGTGTGGGGGCGTACTTCAGTGAGGATGGGTCACTACTGGCTGTCAACTTCAAGACTGTGAGTGCATGTTAATATTGGTTGAGGTTGAGATTCCTAGAAATCATTCATTCTCCTTATTCAATCTAATTACAATCACAAACAGCGTCACATGCACACACTGTGTTCACAACCTTGACAATAATTATTCCTGGGGTATACTGATAGCTGGCTGACCCACTTTTCGCTTTCTCTCCCCCTGGAAATTTTCTCTGGATGAAGATCTAAAGCTACATGTATACCTATATGACTCGTGTGTGTATGCGGGACACACTGTTTGTGCTCATACAAGCTAGTATAGGGACTACCATACCTTGTATTTTGAAAGCTATAGGGCATTAGCTGTGACTTGTGTGTGTGTGGAACATACTGTTTGTGAGTCTCTCTCTATCCAATATGTTCAGTGCCTGACTCTGTGAGCTGAGGAAGACTCTCTGCAACCCTTTCAATAGTGGAGACTATCGGTGAGCTAACAGTGCCACTGTAGTGTACACACATGGAGCTTTGGTGTACTGTAATGTCTGATTAGTCAGTGTTTCCCAAGTGTGTGGAATAGCCTGTATGCTATCCAGATTTATGCAAAGTACTGTCAGTACTGCACGTACAAATGTTGAATACCTGAGGCTAGCTGCTACATTACTTGTTTCATGGAATGTAAGCTCGTTATTTGTTCCTCTCGTGTGTCTATATATAGGTGTATGGTGTTTGGTCATAAGAGCTCTTCCCAGTATCTCGTGACAGCCTCAGAGACTCACCTCCAAGTCTGGGACCTCCTCTCTTGCTCAGGTGAGCATGGAGTGTGGTGATACAGTATCACTATAAGCTATGGTGTTATGTTTTAGTAGCTACATTTAAGCTGTAAATACACTGTCCCTACATTTGCCAGCAAATGTTTACAGTTGAGCCTTTTTAGCCAAAGAATAGAAGACCTTGTGAGCATAATCTACCAAGGTCACATGTATGCATTCATTCTTAGACCAGCTGTTATTGTGTGCTCTGTTGTTATTGAGTTTGTGTGCTTTCTTATCCAGTGCTGTGGTGTGTGAAGACCAGAGTGTGCTCCATGGTATCTGATCCTCTGAGTCAACTCACAGCTGTGTTTGTGCCCTCAGGGAATGAACCACACATTGTGAGTGCCTGTGCATGTGAACATCTCATATCTCATACCATTGTTGTCTTATCTTGCTAGGAGTCCTGACAAGTTTTTTTGTGGTGCTTGTATATGGTCTCTAGCTCTGCCTTGTAACAAATGTGCTAGTGATCATGAATAGTCTCCAAGTCTCATGTGTTTTCTCACAAATCTCACCCATGGCCATTAGTTGATATTGTATTGAAATGGGCTCCTCACTTCATAACACATGTGTACCTAATGGACCCCCCCCCCCCTATACACACACACACACACAGTGTACCTGATTGACCCCCCCCACACCCACACACACACAGTGTACCTGATTGACCCCCCACACCCACAAACACACAGTGTACCTGATTGACCCCCCCCCCATATACGCACACACACACAGTGTACCTGATTGACCCCCCTTCCCCCACTCCACTGGCCGTACATCACTCTGTGTGCTCGGGGAAAGTGCTGGGGGGCGTGTTCCTACCCCCTCAGTCAGGGGGTACCTCTACACTGTACTTCATGGACAAGGCACAGGTTAGTACACTACCAGTGCTCTTATAGGAAGATTGTCTATTAGGTAATCAGAACTATAGCTGTTATCCTTTATAGTGCCTCATGGTTTTTCCATTCCTTTGAGCCATCTGGTGTGCAGTAGACTGCCTAACTATTACTCCTACAAGTGTATATGAAATAATTGTTATGCCGCTACGTACATTCATGTGGCTTTCTTACCTACAGTAGCTGACCTAATTCTCTCCAATGCATAAGCTGCTTGGTCCTTTCTTTCCCATAAAGTGTAATAATTAATTAATACAAACATGTATAGGATCTCCGCAGATGCATGTACTAACTGTGTGTGTGTGTGTGTGTGCAGGTGTTGTATGGCCTAGAGGAGGAAGGTAAAGAGAAGAGTGATGACTCTCGGCCGTTACTAGGGGACAATGTTCCCACATCAGAGAGGGAATTCTGGGATATCTTTGGAGGCAGTAAACTATATAACAGAGGTCAGTATAGTATCACAAGTGTGTGACAATAGGCTTTGCTATGCAATCTAGTATTTTATAATGTGCTACTTTTGCTACAGGTTCTATTGAACATGTAATGTACACGTCCAAACCATGACTCTCTCTACTCAGTGCCCCTCCCCACGTCCTCCCCCCAATGCCCTCCCTCTGTCTCCCGTTCCTCCAGTCACGTACATTAGCAGGGGTCTAAAGGTCATTATGGTCGAGGACAAAGGTCAGCCAGAAGTGGGTGTGGCCTCTAGTAAAGCTAGTAATGGGAGAAACTTGGAGGTCAAGAACTATATGATTGGCCTGGCTAGTACTAGTAGAGCATTTCCGAGTAATGTGATATTTTGAACCAACATTTCTTTTACACACAGTTAGTATTATGTGGCTAGACTATAATCAAGTTATTAAGATGGTATGGTACAAAACTTGTCAGCTATTAGGATAAGTTCCTGTACTTATAGTCATCAATATCCACAGCCATCCAGAGCTTCAAGATGTTTGCTGCAGACTTGTTATCTATAGTAGACATGCACTTACTATAGCACAGTACTGTAACAAAAGAGAGTAACAGTAGTTGTATACATGCATGTATGTACAGATAAAAATTTATATCGGATGGGTGAACAAACTTTTTTATCAATGTGAGAGGCCTCTGACCTTTGTACTCCTCTGACACTTAATATTGTACCTGCTTACACTACCGCTTGCGCTAGAGGAGGTTGGCCACGCGTCATCATTCATGACGTCTCTGCTCACGTTACCATATACATGTATATAACTGAACAACTGTAAATAAAGCTCTTGCTTAATTGCTGAATTTATAACACCTGGCTAGCTGTGTCTGTTGTCTGGTTGTCTGGTTGGACCAGGATTAGCTAGACTATAGGGTAGAGTCTAGTTTAGTGGTGCTGTTACTGTATAGCTGGTTATTTTCGAGGCACGAAATGTTCGAGGTTTTCGAAGATTGACCCAGAAACACAAAAATTTGGTACCTCGAAAATTGGTTTACATGTAGTGGTCATTTGAACCGCTATCCTCGAAAATAAAATGTTCGAAAATGTTTTGTTTGGGCAATCCGCGAAAATTTAGTGCCCTGAAAATAACCCGCTATACGGTATAATGTAGCTTGCAATGTACTGGCTGGCAAGAATCTAGTAAACACTTTATGCACTGATAACTTTCGGAATGGAGGGGATCGCTGGGGGTCGGGTTGGTTAATGTATTCAAATAGGCGGAGAGACACATAAATGTTGCCTTCAGTCTCTAATGACCGTGCAACACCAGCTAGAAGTTTACATAGAAAATCATCTATGCCAGCTCAGCAAAAAAGTGGTGCACGTGATCGTGTCCAACGTGCTCTGCGCTTGCGCATTGCATGTTGGTTCTGACCGCTTGCATGACGAGTCATTCATTTTAGCACTCTAAAAACACACCATAATTATTACATTCATGCTATAATTATAATTATATGCTAAATCAGGATTGTTTGGTTTGGAGGTGGTCCAACTTCTTCTCCTGTTCTTTAAATATTCTCTAAGATAGTTCGTTATTAATCTGACCGGCATTCTTTATCGCCTCCTTATATCTATATAATGCATGTTCCTTCGTACCTTAGCATCCTGAAATGTTCAGCTATAGTATGACTGAAAAGAACATTGTGTCAATGACATTGTCGTGAAGCTGTTTACAGTGCTCAGTAATAATACTTCATCATTAATTAGTTGGACATTTTTTCGTACCTCAAAATCTAAACCTTGTCTTTGTCTCTTAGCATCCTCCCACTGTTGTCTCTTCTCTGATGAAGCATTCTGTTCGCAATTAACTTGGCCTAGTTCCGCTGTTACATTGATTGCCTGGAGTTCTACTATGAGCCCTTCTCCGCAACGCTCAAACAGCCAGTCGACAATAGTCTTTTCATAAAAAATGTTAGCTACACGTAATATGAGTCTTGGCTTAACCACGTCATGAGGAATACTGGTGATATTTTCTAAACAGTTTGGGCATGGTAAGTGCGTCACAGCTAATACAATAGTCTTACTCGATATACTCCAACTTTGCGGTTTTTTATGTAGATCTATACGTGATAATGTATCACAACATCCTCTATCACCATGCTCTTCGATTGGTCTGAACATTTTTTCTTTACTCCTACCTACTGTATTCACAGCTTTTATTTGTACTTGTGCCACTGCCACATACGCAGCTTTTGATGCATGTCTACTTTTGTAGAATGTTCGCTTTTCTCTAGCTTCCAGTGTTTCTTTCACTTCCGTCAAAGTTGTAAAGAGCCTCTTAGTATTCACTGGTATTTGAGCAATAGCTCGTAGTTGATCAACTGTGGTCACTATAGTATCTACTATAGTATCTATGCTTGTGTCTCTGTATCTTCTCTTCCCCTGTATTTTTCCCCACTCATCATCACTGGCTCCTCGAAGTCTATAATTAGGAATTTCAGTGACAACCGAAATTGGCTGAATACGCGTATGCACTATATTTTCGTTTAAATGAAAAAGCCAAAATGCCAAATCGTCGATAGTTTGTTTTCTACCTCCCCCATCTCCAAAGTACAGATTTGCTATGCGGAGTGTAAATGAAACTGTTGGTCCTTTTTTTGTTAAAGACTCAAGGAAATCTTCCAAATCTTCTCTACACATGAAGCATGGGCTCTATGAGAGATTGATAGTGATTCCAATAGTAGCTCCTTGTAATAGTATCTGTTTCCTGAGTAAAACATTAGCGGGTGTAATGAAATTAATCTCAGCATGGATTCCTCTACTGCTCTCTGTTGTGATAGGAGTCATAACTCCATTGATGACGACAATACTAGATGCTACAGTTGATTGCTCACTAAATGGCACTCCTCCCCAGAATATTTTCTGGAAGCGTTCTTGGAGCAATGCCAAATCTCCTAGAGGTTCTGCCATGAGCTTCTTAAGAAATGGGAGATACTTTTTGTGAATTTGGGAGTTTTTATGTCTGCAAAAGGTCATGGTCATGGGTTGTGGTTGTGGTTATATCCCATCTGGCGCAAACTGAATGGTTTCAAAACCATACAAAGCGGAGATAAACTGATGAAAGAGTACACCTCAGTAATTACCCCAATCTGATCACGCTTATAATAATTGTTGTCTATGTACATGTCACTATTATGCATTATTAATATTATTATTATTACTGCATGTATTCCACAATTAACCTCCTTAGGCACTTTTTGATTATTAATCAGCTAAATACCTCGTGCGTACGCAGCGCGCAGCAGGGTAGAGTGATTAGTGTGTGTGTGTGTGTGTGGACACATGAGCTGTTTGAGTAAACTATACATTCATGGACTGCTATTATGAGACAGTGGTTGAAAAATAATAGGCTGATAGTTGATTGTATAGCCAATCTTCGAAGGGGACAAAAAACACTGTTCTCTAATCGATCTAATTGTTGCGATATAGATTCACAATCATTCCTGCTTCCTCATAATAATAATTAAGATTATTACGGTAAAGTTATATCCGTTTGCCGACATGCACTACCCTCTGTGGGTGTGATACTGGGGGGTGGGGTGGACTGCCCTCAACCTATCTCTGTGTATGTGGTGTTGGGGGGGGGGGGGGTCACAAACAGTGTCACATTTATTACACTATGCTTCACACAAGCTAATGTAATGAAAGTTAACACGCCTTGCCAACCTCAGAGCCTGTATAAAGTTGTCAATATTTTGAAAGCTATCTATGACTTGACATGTGTCTATGCAGGACGCACTGATTGTTTCTCTCCCTCCCCAATGTGCAGTGCCTTCTCGCTATTCTGGCTCTCTGAAGTATGGCCACCTCGATATACCGGCCATTTGGTTTGGCACGGATTGCTAGCTAGATTAGATGTTTACGGCACAAAACTCGCCCTGAATTGCAGCCACTCCTGCCACAAACTACGTTTATTACGGCTGGATAAGGCAAACTGGATTGTTGAACCCTGTACTGTAATCACTGCTCGTGACACTTCCCTCCGTGGGTGTGATACTAGGGGGTGGGGTGGACTGCTCTCGGCCCATCTATGTGTGTGTTTGGTGTAGACAGTCTCTCATTTATACACTGTGTTCACACATCACAAGCTAGTGTAAAGAATTTCGAAAGCTATAGCTATTACTCGTGTGTGTATGCGGGACGCACCTTAATGGTTGTCTCTCTCTTTACCCAATATGTTCAGTCTCTGACTCTGTTGGACCCAGTGAACTGTGAGCCTTTATGCAAAATACTGAGTGCATACCTGTAGGCTAGCAGCTGCCGTATAGCTGTACCTTACTTCATCGATGAGGTACAAATATTGAATACCTATAATTATAGGCTAGTAGCTATTTGTTGTTTCATGGAATGTAAGCTCATTATTTGTTCCTTTTGTGTGTCTATATAGGTGTATGGTGTTGGTCATAAGAGCTCTTCCCAGTATCTCGGACAGCCTCAGAGACTCACCTCCAAGTCTGGGACCTCCTCTCTTGCTCAGGTGAGCATAGAGTGTGGTGATACAGTATCACTAAGCTATGGTGTTTATGTTTTAGTAGCTACATTTAAACTGTGAGTAGTATACGTACTGTACTTGTACATGTTATGCCAGCAAGTACTTTCAGTTGTTGAGCTAAAGAATAGAAGACCTTGTGAGCATAATCTACCAAAGTCACATGTATGCATTCATTCTTAGACCAGCTGTTATTGTGTGCTCTGTTGTTATTGAGTTTGTGTGCTTTCTTATCCAGTGCTGTGGTGTGTGAAGACCAGAGTGTGCTCCATGGTATCTGATCCTCTGAGTCAACTCACAGCTGTGTTTGTGCCCTCAGGGAATGACACACATTGTGGGTGGCTGTGCATGTGAACATCTACTGTCTCCAAGGTTTGGATACGCTATCCTTTTTTGCTGTGAAGTCTACAAAAATCAGTATTGATTAATCGAAAAAAACTGCACTTTTTGAGCCGAGCTGTTAATTTATCTTGCAAAGGTCAACCATTTGCAATTATTGCACATGCAGCAGTACAGTGTATAATTAGATAGGCATGGTCTCTATAATTATAAATTGCTCCAACCATCCAAGATCTAACCCCACTTGCTCTCTTGGGCCTCCCCACATTTCAAGGCCCTTACTCTCAAACAACACCTTCATTACCTTCTCTCCCACATGCATTACACCATCCTCCCATATTGTTTACTTCTTCTCTCTCTCTCTCTCAGATGAACTAAAGAGAGGTGGTCTCAACAAGATAGCCAGCTGCTCAGACGAGGGGACAAGAAATCAGTTCTCTGAGCTACTACACTGAAGAGATTGTGACAAAAGTGTGTAGTTGGCAAACAATGAATTCGATTATGGAATGGGTCTCGAATGGACTTGTTTTGCCATGGCAACCTGCACTTACACACTTGGTACAAAGAGAACAATGTGACTCTTTTAATACTGTCTATGAGTTATCACAATGTCTGCACGATTGTTGCTCAATGAATTTTTGAAAAAAAATGCTGTAACTATAGTGGGATAGGAGTGGCTGTACGTCCAATTTCAAAGCTAAAAAGTTATGTTTAGTAACTGTTTGGTAGTGCAAAATATGATTTGTTTTCGGGCTATTATTATTTCATAGCTAGAGTTGAGATACGAATAATATAAATAGTCAGCTACATGAGAGATCAGTTCTCTGAGTAGTCTTTGCTCTGAACATGTGAAGCAAGAAACCATCAACTATTAGTCTTGTTGCATGTGCACCACTCATGTTGCTTAAAATAATGTTGACCAGAAAAAAGAATGGGGGTGGGGCTGGTATGCCTGCAGCCCTGATGCGCATGCGTAGATCTGTTTTCAGCCATGTGCTGCTCAACAGGAGAAAGAGATCTAGCTACTGGGCGAATCAAACTCAATGGAAGCCAGCCCAAACAAAGCAACTGGTAAGTAGATTTGTTGTGTACATATTATCCATTATAATACGTCTAGTCTATAAAATAATTATGTTAATTATAGACTATATACCACATTGCCGGTATTCTGCATTCTGCAATGCAATGGATAACCAATTGTTGTTGTTGTTACAGATGTCTTCATGATTCAATCCAAATGACAACCAAGATAACAGACCACTCGCTGCACATGCAGAGGGAGCTATGATGACTGTACACCCACTGTGCCAGACAACGTTGAAAGCGAAATAAGGTATCGTATTACTAGAATAATTATGTTGCGATCAAAAAACCTTTGCGAATGTGCCAAATCAGCAGGCTATTTGTTCTAGGTTTTGCGATTTTATTATTGCGAATTGATCAACCCTCAGAGTTCGCATATGTTTGATACTCGCAAAACATTCTAGTAGTAATATTACTATAATTTATATGGCACTCCCCAAGATAGAGAATTCTTTCCTGTCCTTTTTGTCCCCCTCTGTATGAGCATGGACAGCACCTCTCACACTTATTATCCCATCACCCCAAACAGACAAGTAGGTAGTGCTTATGGTCTGTGGGTTTGCTAGAGTAAGCTTGTGGTCCCATTAGCTCTAATTTTCATAGCATGCTTGGGTGAACACACTGTGCTTGCAGGTAGATTAATTATTGTAGTAACCTTTATTCTCTTCTCACATGTATAGTTAAGTTGTCTGATGCCACATGTATATAACTAACTTAGTCTAGTAACATAGCTAGAAGCTCTCTATATATATATATTATTGTATATATAATTATATAGTTTCTTCTTTTGACTTTTGTTCGAGAGTATAGTAGTATAGAAGCCGCTCGCTTGTTTGCTGCAAATTCTACTTGTTTAAGTGAGTACTCATTTCGTGCAAAACTGCATGGGGGAGGAGCTGTATGTTTCCATTGTTGGTGGACTATAATTTTGTCCATAAGCCGAGCTAGATCAGGGTTGAATTGAATAGAGACACAGATTTAGAAATGATTCAGTTGATGATGATAATAGGTTGACTGTATAGTGACTAGTAGCCTTGGGATCTAGAACATGTGCATTTGGTATCTGTATATAATTATGGTACCTATAATATAATAGTGTAAAGTTTACCATGCATGCAGTTGAAGTAAATACAGCATAGCTATATATAAGAGGACTATAGACATGTCATAGGTTTTCCAAGTGTACATGTGCATAGCCCTCACGGTTTCTAGGATAGCCGTGAGATTGAGGCCGTTAAATAATGTTTGACTGACTAGAAATATATGACAGCTTGTAAACTACAAATAGCCTGGTACTATATTATGGAATTCGAGAGTATAACAGAAAACTCATTACACATGCGCATTGTGACTACTGGACATTTCCTCTTGGGAACTGGAGGAGGGGCAGTAGCACTAGCTGGTATATACATATTTTAAGCCTCGGGTCATTGCAGCTGGTAAGGTTGAGCGTGACGCAGGTGCATGGCATAATTTTTTTATGATAGCATTTGTTTATAATTAATAAGCAGTATTCTCAGGAGGCCAAACATTTACAAAACTGGTCAACAATTGCAAACACACTTACAATTTATTTTTGGTTGCTGGCTTTTTAGTGAGTCACGGTTGAGGTAGAGGTCTGCCGGGGAGTGGAGGTCTAACTGCATATTCTGAGGTAGCTATGAGAGCATGTCTCCACAGATGTTCAAATACTATTTTGCGGTAAAAACTACTGTTCACTCTAGGTACAACTATGCTGAGAGGGGAACTGAGGTAGTCAAGACAACCCTTCACTGGCATGCTCACGCTGTTGGGGACCTCTGCTTCACCACTGATGGTACGTAATCTCCAACCATGGGTTTTGGTTTAGTTTAGTTTTCCAGTAATTTTAAATCTTTACGTATCCTTACCTACAAGTATTGTGCACATGTGATAGTCTCTATATGTGATAGCAGGAGTGCATGAATATTCATACACTCCTGGTGATAGTCTCCTACATGTGATGCACTTGTAAGTTATGTATAGCGTTGCCTGTGTCTAGAATTGTCTAGTTGCTCACTTCATTCTTTCATGCTCCCCCACAGGCACGTATCTGGTCAGTGGTGGTGAGGAGGGTGTACTCGTCCTCTGGCAACTGGACACACACAAGAGAGAGTTTCGTCCTCGTCTTGGCTCACCCATCACACACCTCGCCTGTATAGCCCTGGTGACAAGTACTTCACTGTCGGTCTGCAAAGCAATGGTGAGCCCTCAGGGATGATTCCACTGCAGATACCATAGCGCCCCCATCCTTGTAGTTAGTTTTGTTGTCCAGATCTCAATTTCAGAGATTATATTTTGCTGCTCTACTTCCTAGACACTGCCGCTCGTACTTATTATGTTGTCTTGCTAATTACCACTACCATTATTTTGATTTCACATGTACATATAGCTTTAGGTGCTTTGAGTGCATAATGATATGTGATTGTGTGTTTGGTGTAGTGGCTTGTGTCCTTCATTTGATGGTAAATAGGGTGCTTCCCCCTTTGCTTGTTAATATACCAGTACCGTAAATTTTTGTGAGGTGCAACATTTCTAAGGACAGAGCAGTTTTAACGCGATAATTAAAAGGGTAAACTCCCACGCACCGGTATTTCACATGCAAAGCTCTTGGTGGGTGTGGTTTCCTGGCATTGAATCGCAAATATTACGACCCACGAAACATTTTCCGCTTTACGATACTTGAATAGTAGCTGGGCGAATAAAGAAGCTCGATGTAATAATAAAAAATTATGGTGCATTATTAACCATCTGACCGTTGATTTCCAGTGGTGCAAGTGGTGTCAGGACTGGACACTGAGGTGGAATGGACTATCGGAGGACTGAGGAGGTCCCAGACTGTAGACCAGAGTGGAATCAATACTGGCCTAGTAATCTGTCCACGTTCCATGTCTATAGTGACCAACAGTACGCCCGGGTTCATCCAGTTCTATGACCCAGTCAAGGAGTCAGTCACCCAACAAGTAAGTGTTTGAACATTGCTAAGTTAGTACTGTAAAGTTGTAATGAAATGTCTTCATAATTAAACCAAAAGTCGTTATCTGTGCAAGTTGTATGAGCAGTTCTTCTCTGGGTTACTAGCGAGGATTCCTCACACGCACACACACACGCACACACACACTAGTTGAATGTGACGGACCTGAACTACGTGTCTCGGCCTGATGACACGCCCCTCTCTCTGACCACAGTGGACCACACCTCTTTCTCTCCTGATGGGGACTGGCTAGCAACAGTGAGTGGATTAGTTTAATAGCTGTTATATGTGACCGAGAAATTATATAATTATTGCTTGAAACAACAGTAAAAAAATCACATTGCTACTGTACCTAAACAATGTGTAACTAATAATTATGCTCTAGGTTGAAAGCAGAGATGATGGTAAGACTGTCCCTGAGTTACGGATGAAGTTATGGCAGTACAGCTCCTCTCAACAAAGGTCAGGCTCACTTTTAGGTAGTCTCAGTGGAGAATTGGCTCTTGGTTCTGTATATTTGTCTTGTTGTCTCGGTGCAGCGTTAATTTTCTGAACATGATCCGCAATTTTAGAGTCGTATAGTTTTCATTGACATATTACGCCTTCAGGGTTCACTTGACGAGTTTCAAAACTTGGTACTGGTAGTTCATCGCACACTGCTATTGGTTCTAGTGTAAAGTTGACTCCGCTGTCTTTCATATTCCATTTCCAGTCTGCCAGCTGTACTGTAATTGCTCTGCCACTAAGCCGTTGGGTTGATTTTCCATGATACAGGTAGCCAATGCAAAGCTTGTAGTTAACAGTAAGCTTAAGCCTCTCTCTCCAGTCCACGAGCATCTTCAGTTGCAGATTGACATTCCAAACAAGGATTGCTGGTAGCCATTGTGGTGAGGCTTATTTCTGTTTGCTCTGTTAGATCTCTCCCATCTAGCCAGGCTGATATTTTCCTTATAGCAGCTAGCTCAGCATGCTCTGATTTGGCTGTTTCTGATCTATCTGGATGGCTCTCTCCACTTGGTTTCAGTGTCACTTGGCTTACAGCTACTATTGTTAAGCTGTCTTGGTTTTGAACTCTATAGAAGCGATGCTCGTCTTGTGGCTCAAGCCAGTCAATAAAGTCGCGTAGTATTTCTGTTACAGTAGCTGTATTAATTGTTGGAATAGTTGTCAATCACTTTTTTCAGTTTCAGTATTATGTATATAACGGTAATTATACACGAAGTTAGAATTATATACAAACAAATAGAATGCTTAAAAGTTACCATTTGTGGCCATTGATACCGAGTACTTGAAACTAATCTTTCAACTGAAACTTGTGGTGTGTGGTCTAGTGAGTAGTGATTTTACCAATAATAAGTGTGTTGTGAACAATCACATCACGTAATTTTATCATTACTTACTATGCGATCTTATACGTGTTGTACAGAGATTACAGCCACCCTAATTGTATGCTACAAAGAAGCTACAGGTAAAATGGAAACATTTTGTGGATGTCAGCTTGCCTACAAAATAACAAAAATGTTACCCGACAAAAATAACCCGCTATACGGTATATAAGTTCTTAAGAAGCTATTCCTCAGTGTACAAGGGATTCTTTAAGACATTCTGCACCCACTTTCCTAACAACTCAAACCATGGATATTTTTTCTCAGTTTTGCTATCACTTACACAAAGCACATGACCTCTCAGACTTGACTTAACTTACCTACAATAATTATGTTTACAGCAGTGCATGCAGTATAGTGTACAACGCTCCTTTCTTTTAGGCATAAACGTTACACATCTTCTCAGGTATGCTGAGTATCACTACCTCAGCCTAGACATAGGTGTTATTATTCACTTGGAGCACACACCTCTCTTTTTGGAACTGTTGCGCTTAAAATATGAACATACATGTAGTCTTTATCAACAACGTAATGGCTAAAAAAATTCATTCCTCTTCTCTTTTTGCACACAAAAAGTATGGCATATATTGCACTCAGCCCTCGGGGCTGTACGAAAAAAAAAGTGGAAGTGTATAGATGTTTTTGAAGTTATTAGAAATGGCCGGGGAAAGCACCCAAAAGCATGGAAACAAGGTGACTGGGGGAACAGACAATAATATAATACAGTCTAGACTGTTCATGGCGCTGTGCCGGATTGACTTATAGCTTTTGGTGCTTTCCCCAGCTAATCCGAGGAACTTTTACATTGAAACGTTATTGTGGTCTTGTGGTATAGCATTGTGGCCATTGGTTGGAAATACTTGAAACTATACACTCAGCTCTCTAACTCTGGTTTAATTGTCTATGGGACTATTACTTAATTACCGGCTGTATGTTGGCATGGTATGATTGCAACCAACATGCAGTGATTCGAAGTACATGTAGCATCATTACCTTGTGCAATTGTAATTGTCAAATGTCCCAAAAAAATTTAGGGAGAAGCACACATCAATTAAGGCATGTTTATGAGTCTATATATGTATATTGTGCAATTTTAAGTTTTCTTGTACTAGCTGGTATATATATTTCATATTCATCCAACACGAATACTTCTTCCTGTGATGACTGGTTTTGTTCTTCTGACGACTCTTCCTCTGAGGAAGAGACGGACAGCTTGGACATTTCTGAACTAGTCTCATTCATGTTTTGCGTCGTTTCTTGCATAGATGGAGACATGCTTGTCTCGTCCTGAATTGTGTGAGACCCTGCTTTTTCATCTGAGCCTGCTGACAACTCTTCCTCTGAGGAAGAGATGGACAGCTCGGACATTTCTGAACTAGTCTCATTCATGTTTTGCGTCGTTTCTTGCATAGATGGAGACATGCTTGCCTCGTCCTGAATTGTGTGACACCCTGCTTCTTCATCTGAGCCTGCTGACAACTCTTCCTCTGAGGAAGAGACGGACAGCTCGGACATCTCTGAACTAGTCTGACTCTTGTTTTGCATCATTTCTTGCATAGATAGGGACATGCTTGCGTCGTCCTGAACTGTAAAAGAGCTTGTTTCTTCATCTGAGCCTGATGAAGAGTACTGAGATGATGGTGTAGGAGAATACATTCTGAACTCTATTTCTGCCTTTAGAGTCTGAAACTCGTGTTTCAATTTAGCATGTCGATCAGTTATTTGGCCCGACAAGGAAGGAAATGGGGCGTAGAAAGGTTGTAGACAGACATGGATTGATTCATTCTCTAAACATCTTATCCACTCGATGAAACTGTCTCTTTCTTTGTCTACAGGGACTTTGGCGATGTGTAGTATCAGTTTGTTATTTACTCCGTCAAATCTCTTTTCTTTCATGAACTTTGTAATCCTCTCTTGGCATTCAGTGGAGGGCACACGTGCACACACCAGCACGAGGCACTTTCTGATGGATACCCATGACAACGGCATTATGATTTTGTGTATCGTCACCCTGGATGGATCTCCTAGGTAATTTTCATCTTCATTATCCATATCCATCTTTATTGATTTTATAATCTCTGTTGGCCGTTTCTCACTCCTCGTTACAGCTGATGCTATGAGCTGGACTAATATCATTTGCATATCACCTTCGTCTATAAAATATTTCTGTTTGAAATCTGGTTTTAATCTGAAGTGTTTAATCAGCTTCCTCACATGTGTAGTCCCGTTTTGAATGCTATCTATTTGCTGACTAATTTTCACATCTTCTTTTTTTCTAGTCTTCCTTTGTTTCTTGTTCATACGTATCGTTGTTGTTGTTAGCGCATCTACTTCTGAAATCACATCAATGGCATTCAAAATGACTCTAAAATTTCGTATTTCGAGGTCTTTTTTCCAAAAGTCTAGTTTTCTCTCTGCCTCATCAGTTGAAGAACCATCGCAATACAATCGTGCAATCTTGAGATTGAAGTGAACAGGCACATGGCATGAAGCAAAAAACTCTTGTAAGTCTTCTCGACATTTGAAGCAAGGGCTATAACTGATCAACATTGTAACAGATAGAGCTTCAAGTGTGAATTTTCTATTTCGTCTAAGCCATCTTCTAGGTCTAAGCCATCTTCTAGCATTGCGAACAAATACTTGTTCTGCATGAAGACCGTGCATGATTAGATACTGCCACAAATTTTTCTGTTATATGCGCATATCCTGACATATTTTGTTGTACTGTCAGCTCTAACTCACAGGCAAGTCCAGTGCTTTTACACCGTGGATCATAGAAACACTTCAACACTGAATCGAAGCATACCTCCTCTTCAAAATCTTTTAGCCTCGGGCTAGGGTTCAGCTCATTGTGATCCCTGGTTATATATCCTTCAGCCATTGCTATATATGATTTTAAAGAACAATTACACGATTAGTCAGCATACATATGTGGCGTATGTGGTGTGTGCCTTTTTAATGCTCGCCATGGTAACTTGATTCAAAGTATTGTTATAATTCATTGGTCACTGACTCAAATAGTAGGTACCATCATTATGTAGTAGGTACTATTGTGTGCTTACCATACTATTGGTTGTGCGTTGAGATGCTGGCATGTGTAGCACTTAATTATGGCTCGGCTGATTGATAATCTCTATGTACGCATATAATTTACTGTGTCAACAGAATCCTTATAAGACCTAGATCTTGCATAATGTATGTGTTGTTGGTACGTACATGCATGTATCTATATTTACCATTTGTGGCCATTGATACCAAGTACTTGAAACTGCTCAACTCTAAGTTTCAGTGGTCTTTCAACTGAAGTTGTGTGCGTGGTCTAGTGAGTAGTGATTTTATCGAGAAGTGTGTATGTCATTATCACATCACGTGATTCATTGTTTAAATGAATGCTGTGCCTTTCCGCAATGTACATCTATGTCCAACAACACAATTGACTCCATAATTAATTATAGTACTGTCTGCTAGCTACTTTATACATTATACTCTGCCAAAATTAATAATTATTGACACATATACAGTAATCATGATTGTATTTTATTGTCTCCCTCAGACACACTCTGAACACTTGTGTGGAGCCACCTCACGATCGACCTGTCACCAGCATCACCTTCCAACCACGTCACCATACCAACAAGACGTCAAATCAGATCCCTCTATTGGTCTCCACAAGTCTAGATGGCCACTTCAAGACGTGGGTCCTCCTAGGAGAGGAAGTGGGTGTGTCATGGTCGTGTCAGGCAGTGGGTTACTACCATGGTCTGGAGAGTGTGGGGGCGTGCTTCAGTGAGGATGGGTCACTACTGGCTGTCAACTTCAAGACTGTGAGTGCATGATAATAATTATTGGTTGAGGTTGAGATTCCTAGAAATCATTCATTCTCCTTATTCAATCTAATTACAATCACAAACAGCGTCACATGCACACACTGTGTTCACAACCTTGACAATAATTATTCCTGGGGTATACTGATAGCTGGCTGACCCACTTTTCGCTTTCTCTCCCCCTGGCAATTTTATCTGGATGAAGATCTAAAGCTAAATGTACCTGTGACTCGTGTGTGTATGCGGGACACACTGTTTCGTTTGTACTCATATACAAGCTAGTATAGGGACTACAGCACCTTGTATTTTGAAAGCTATAGTGCATTAGCTATGACTTGTGTGTGTGAAACATACTGATTGTCTCTCTCTCTCTATCCAGTGCCTGACTCTGTGGGACCCAGCGAACTGTGAGCTGAGGAAGACTCTCTGCAACCCTTTTAAGAGTGGAGACTATCGGTGAGCTAACAGTGCCACTGTAGTGTACACACACGGAGCTTTAGTGTACTTGTAATGTCTGATTAGTCAGTGTTTCCCAAGTGTTTGGTGTTGGGTACTATCCATTGATTTATGCATCTTAGTTCATCTCGATCACGTACAAATGTTGAATACCTGAGGCTAGCAGCTACTTGTTTCATGGGAATGTAAGCTCATTATTTGTTCCTCTTGTGTGTCTATATATAGGTGTATGGTGTTTGGTCATAAGAGCTCTTCCCAGTATCTCGTGACAGCCTCAGAGACTCACCTCCAAGTCTGGGACCTCCTCTCTTGCTCAGGTGAGCACAGAGTATGGTGATACAGTATCACTATAAGCTCTGGTGTTATGTTTTAGTAGCTACATTTATGCTGTGAGAGTATACGTAGTGCACTGTACATGCCAGCAAGTACTGTCAGGTGTTGAGCTAGACTGTACTATCAAGGCCTCTCACACATGAATTTATTTTCACTGTGCTTTGTTGTTATTGAGTTTGTGTGCTTTCTTATCCAGTGCTGTGGTGTGTGAAGACCAGAGTGTGCTCCATGGTATCTGATCCTCTGAGTCAACTCACAGCTGTGTTTGTGCCCTCAGGGAATGACCCACCATCCACACATTGTGGGTGGCTGTGCATGTGAACATCTCATACCATGCCATCATGCATGTTGTCTTATCTTGCTAGGAGTCCTGACAAGTTTTTAAATAATTATTATCTTAGCTAGGCCTTGTAAGTCTCCTAGTCTCCCCAGTTCTTATATAACATGTGTACCTAATAGACCCCCCCCCTACACTCACACACACACACAGTGTACCTGATAGACCCCTCTTCCCCCACTCCACTGGCCGTACATCACTCTGTGTGCTCGGGGCAAGTGCTGGGGGGTGTGTTCCTACCCCCTCAGTCAGGGGGTACCTCCACACTGTACTTCATGGACAAGGCACAGGTTAGTACAACACTACCAGTGCTCTTCGGAATATTATAACTTGCAAACCTACAGTAGCTATTGCGTTAGTCTCTCTGTAAAGTCCTATAAAATTTTTGCATGCAATGCATACATATACAGAAGTATTATCTCCGTGACCCAATGTCGTATGTGTTTATTATGTTGTGTGTGTGTGTGTGTGTGCAGGTGTTGTATGGCCTAGAGGAGGAAGGTAAAGAGAAGAGTGATGACTCTCGGCCGTTACTAGGGGACAATGTTCCCACGTCAGAGAGGGCATTCTGGGATATCTTTGGAGGCAGCAAACTACAAAACAGAGGTCAGTGTCAGTGTCAGTGTGTAGCTAATAGGCATTGCTTAGCCTCGATTCCAGGCCGCTTGAACAAGGCGGCCTGGTATACCTTGTATGCGCATGCGTGTACATTACCCCAAAAAGGGGGTAATCCGTGTATTTGTGGATACTGTCAGTAAAATAAACCGTATACTATTTGTATTCTGATTTTACAGTCCGTTACATAGAAGTATTGTGCAAAGATGACTGAGTTCTTACGCCCTTTATTGTATCAAGCCAAGTCTCTACTTAACGACACCCTACACTGTAAGGCTACAGGAAAGGCATGATATGTTCCTGTGGGTCCCCTGATGAGGCTGTGGTAATATAGACCAGGCAAGTGTTCTGCTACTAAATCTTGCCTTTATGTTCGACAAGAAGTCATTGCTGAAGATAAAGAAGCTAATTATTACTCCTGAAAGCTTTTAATAAGCTTTAACTCGACACTCAGGAAGTTATTCACTCAAGATCTTCTGATGTATTAAAGAGTCCACCACTCTTCCTAGCTGGCAGCTCTAGCTGTCTGGGAGGCTTTCTTGAACTGTCTCTTTGATAAACAGAGCTAGAAGAAGCAACACTGCTGCAGCATAATTATTCTACTTTGATTAGTGTCTCTGAAAGCTGCCATTGTGGTCACATTGTCATACGTATTATTCCCTTTTGTAACTTTGTCCGTTTTTTTACAATTTGTATGATGAAATTGTTGTCAATTATTTCGCGCATGCGCATACAAGGTATACCAGGCCACCTTGTTCAAGCGGCCTGGAATCGAGGCTAGGCATTGCTATGCATAACATATTATTATAGCGTTTTATTATGGCATTTATTTTACAATGTGCTACTTTTGCTACAGGTTCTACAGTACACCACAAGTTGAACAGCGCGTCCAAACCATCACTCTCTCTACTCAGTGCCCCTCCCCACGTCCTCCCCCCAATGCCCTCCCTCTGTCTCCCGTTCCTCCAGTCACTGTTACCACATCGGCAGGGGTCTAAAGGTCACCTTGATGAAGACATGGTCGAGAGTGAGGTAGAAGGTTTGAGTTCAGAGGATGAAGGTCAGCCAGAAGTGGGTGTGGCCTCTAGTAAAGCTAACAATGTGATGGAAGTGGACATTGAGTGTAGAGACTTGGAGGTCAAGAACTATGACTGGCTAGTAGAGCATTTCAGAATAATGTGATATTCGATATTTTTTGTGAACCAAGCATTCTTGACAATACCAGGAGCAGATTACAGAACCTCTTAACAATACATGTACACAATACATGTATATGTATATGCACGGCTACACTATACTACCAGAGGTAATTTCTGGAATCAAAACATTTGTGGTTGAGCAATTAGTTCGTGGTAATAATTTCGTGGTTATACACTGCAATGATGATTGATTAATTCGTGGGTAAAATGTTTGTGTTCCTGTATTTAACCACGAAAATTACTTTTAACATCTGCATTGTTACGTAATTAGCTGGAAGCCCCACCCACGATGACAGAGGTCATGGAAGGGTTGGGCCATTAGTGAAGGAGACCTTCACCCAGCCCAGCACTAATCACGACTAGAGCCTAGTCGGTGAAGTTGAACAAACCAAAAACCAAAAAAGAACAACCACAGGGGACCGGGCGGGTGGGAAAAAAGATAATGTCTTGTAATGTTTGATTAGTCATTGTTTTCCTAAGTGTGTGGTGTTGGGTACCATTAATCTAACCTTCAATTTATGCAAGTATTCAAACTCATGTGCATAATTATGTTGAAGGCTAGGAGCTACTTATTTCATGGATGGCATGTAAGCTCATTACCTTAAGGTCACAGGTACATTTGTCTGTGATTTCACTCAATTTTGCTGTGATATTAAATTCTGCTAAATTTTGCTCAAGTTGTTTGTCTATAGGTGTACAGTGTTTGGTTATAAGAGCTCTTCCCAGTATCTCGTGACAGCCTCAGAGACTCACCTCAGCTCCAAGTCTGGGACCTCCTCTCTTGCTCAGGTGAGCATATAGAGTGTGGTGATACTAAGCCATGGCATTATGTTTTTTAGTAGCTACATGTTTACATTTGAGATGCGAGTAGTTGTGCATAATTGTATATACAGTCGGCACCAAGTACTGAAATGTACTTCGTTTAGCTAAAGAATAGAAGACCTTGTGAGCATAATCTACTGAGGTCACATGTATGCATTCATTCTTAGACCAGCTGTTATTGTGTGCTCTGTTGTTATTGAGTTTCTGTGTGCTTTCTTATCCAGTGCTGTGGTGTGTGAAGACCAGAGTGTGTTCCATGGTATCTGATCCTCTGAGTCAACTCACAGCTGTGTTTGTGCCCTCAGGGAATGACCCACCATCCACACATTGTGGGTCACTCTGTGTGCTCAGGAGTCAGGACAAGTGCTGGGGGGCGTGTTCCTACCCCCTCAGTCAGGGGGTACCTCCACATACACTGTACTTCATGGACAATGCACAGGTCAGTAGTGTACCATACTATATAGTGCTCTTAGGAACCATGCATACAGGGTTTCATCTAGTGGGAGGGGGGGCAGGGGTGAACCTTTCCCCCCAAATAATGACATCATCACATTAGTATTGTCTCTATGATGTGCAGTATAATTATAACTAGTGATGCACTAACATGTAAGGCATATGGTGTGCCTGTAACTATTGGTTTACCTACAGGTGTACATATACCACCTTGTTGTACATTCATGTGGCTTTCTAACCTAGGGTAGCTGTTACCTAATTCCCTCCACAAATGATTGGTCCTTCTTTCCTTCTTTCCTGCTGTTCTCTATTTCATTGTACTCGTAATATTATGTGCACCCTTCTTTCTCAGCATGAAGTGTTTACGTGCAAATTATGTAGAGGAGTGAGTATCAGATGCATTTACTGTGTGTGTGTGTGCATATATTAATAATTGGTGTGTGTGTGTGTGCAGGTGTTGGTTGTATGGCCAAGAGAAGGAAGGTAAAGAGAAGAGTGATGGCTCTCGGCTGTTACTAGGGGACAATGTTCCCACGTCAGAGAGGGCATTCTGGGATATCTTTGGAGGCAGCAAACTACAAAACAGAGGTCAGTGTCAGTGTGTGGCTAATAGGCATTGCTATGCATAAAATAATTATTATAGCATTTTATTATGGCATTTTACAATGTGCTACTCTTGCTACAGGTTCTACGGTACACCACAAGTTGAACAGCACGTCCAAACCATCACTCTCTATACTCAGTGCCCCTCCCCACGTCCTCCCCCCAATGCTCTCCCTCTGTCTCCCGTTCCTCCAGTCACTATTAACACATCGGCAGGGGTCTAAAGGTCACCTTGATGAAGACATGGCCGAGAGTGAGGTCGGAGATCTGTTCAGAGGACGAAGGTCAGCCAGAAGTGGGTGTGGCCTCTAGTAAAGCTAGCAATGTGATGGAAGTGGACATTGAGTGTAGAGACTTGGAGGTCAAGAACTATGACTGGCTAGTAGAGCATTTCAGTATTCGATATTTTTTGTGAACCAAGCATTCTTGACAATACCAGGAGCAGATTACAGAACCTCTTAACAATAAATGTACACAATACATGTATAATTATGTATATGCACGGCTACACTATAATACCACAGGTAATTTCTGGGAATCAAAACATTTGTGGTTGAGCAATTAGTTCGTGGTAATATTTTGTGGTGATGTACACTGCAATGATCATTCTTCATTCGTGGGTAAATATTCGTGCTCCAATATTCAACCACGAAACCCCTTCCCTCCGAAATTTACTGATCAGGTATTAACATTGCTCAAACTTAAATACTGTGAACATCTCTCATGCCATACCATTGTTGTGTTATCTTGCTAAGAGTCCTGACAAGTGTTTGTGGTGTGTGCATAATGGTCTCCTAGTTTAGGCCTTGTACAATTTGTGCTAGTGATTTTTGCCTTAAAATCTCACCCATTGAGCTACTAACTCATGAATTCCTGCTTGTTTGGAATGGTCTCCCCACTTCATGTATACCTAATGTGCACGTGTCAAGGGCAGTCCACCCATGTGTACCTAATGGACCCCCCCTACACACACACACACGCACACATTGACCCCTCTTCCCCCACTCCACTGACCGTTGACCCCTCTTCCCCCACTCCACTGACTGTACATCACTCTGTGTGCTTGGGCAAAAACTGGGGCGTGTTCCTATCCCCTCCGTTGTTTACTTATAGGAACATAAACAAATCACGAGGCGCCTGCGTATGCCCTAGTCATATTGTGCTACTTTTGCTACAGGTTCTACACATCACAAGTTGAACAGCACGTCCAAACCATCACTCTCTCTACTCAGTGCCCCTCCCCACGTCCTCCCCCCAATGCCCTACCCTTCCTCTGTCTCCCGTTCCTCCAGTCACTGTTGGCAGAGTCTAAAGGTCACTTCGATGAAGACATGGCCTAGAGTGAGGTTTGAGTTTAGAGGACAAAGGTCAGCCAGAAGTGGGTGTGGCCTCTAGTTAAGCTAGCAATGTGATGGAAGTGGACAGTGTAGAGACTTGGAGTAAGAACTATGACTGGCTAGTAGAATAATTATTTTGAGCAATAAAAATTCCTCAACGTTACTATTAGAGACGGGTAGTAATTCAATCTGTTTTTAGGGTACTCATTTTGGCGGATTTGTAGTAGCACAATATTTTAAGGTTGAACAGAAAAGATATAGTGCGTCCTGCATAGACACAATCATGTCAAGTCAAATTACAAGGTGTGGTATATACGTAAGCAACTATTATATACAGCCCATTGTTGTCTGGCTCTGTCATACTATGTGTTCATGTACTCCCTAATCTCTTATTACACGAGTAACCATACTATTGTTATGATGCAGTTCTCTGCAGTTTTAATATTATTATTTTCAGCCGTGGCCATTATTTGAAAATAATACGTCGTCATTGACAGCGTGCAATTACTCGACAAGTAATTGCACATTGTCAATGCATGACAACGTGCAATTATTGGACCGGATATGATACGGCTGTACAAGTTCCAGTGCACTAATAGCACATCATACGATTATCCCAAAAACCACAGCTAGGAGCATGCAGGTGATTAGCTATACATGTGTATATATTATAATTATGTCAGCATGCCAAAAATATGTTATAGTATGCATTCTCTAAATACAAACTATGTTTTGCAGACAAACTACACGTATACTCATAATAAGTGTTACTCTGTATTATTTTTGGGCACATGATGTTTTTATCTGAATTTTATCCAATAGTTCCGTCACTTCCGCTGCTTTCCATGCGATATTTTATCAATCATAGACAAAAATCGAGCCAGCTTCAAAACACTTGATATCTTCGCGTAACTTTTTGCATGCTTTTTTCAGACGTTCGACTTGTTTTTTTATCTCATCATCTAAGTTTTCCCTTTGTTGTTTGACTTTTTCCCACTTTTTTTTTGAAACAAGAGTTGGGCAATTAACCTTACCTAGTTCCTCTACTACTTTGATTGCCTGTAGTTGCACTATGAGCCCTGCTTCGTCAAGGTCATATAGCCATTCGACGTGCTCATGAGAAATGTTAGCTACACGTAATATAAGTCTTAGTTTATCCTTGTGAATTTTACTCTTGATGATTTGTTCTAAACAGTAAAAGCATGGGAAGTGCGTCACAGACAATGCAATGGTCATACTCTCTATACGCCAACTTAGTCGGTTTGTATAATTATTCTTTGCATATAGCTTCTCTATAATCCCTGGTATTGTAGCACAACATCCACGTTGACCGTCATAGTCCTCCTTTGTGTCCGATTCTTTTACGTCCGATTCTTCTGCGTCCAAGTCCGATTCTTCTGCGTCCGAGTCCGATTCTTCTGCGTCCAAGTCCGATTCTTCTGTGTCCGATTCTTTTGCGTCCAATTCCTTTGCATCCAATACGATTATTGGTGTAAAAACTTTCACCTTATGTCGATTTAACGGATTCACAGCGTTTATTTGCAATTGTGCCACACACACACTGGGAGAGGCTTTTGTTTTCTGACTTTTGTAGAATTTTTGCTTTACGACAGTGTCCATTTTCATTTTCATTCGTGTCAAAGGGATAGAGAGTGTCCTGGTTCTCAGAATTTTGTTAATTTCCTTGACTAAATTCGTTATGTTTTTATCTTTCTGTTTTCTTATCGTTATTCTGTTTTTGAGTATCATATTCCATTCTTTTTCACTTATATTCTTTTCATCCTTGTTTTGGGCAACCGTTATGAGCTGATCTGCCGGAAAATCACTGGAATCCGCCTTGACTGTACATTTATCTTTCTTCTTTTCTCTTTCTTTGAGTAACATTTTCCATTCTTCAGGGTTCACACTCCCTTCTCTAGAAGGTGAACAAATTTCTTTGACAACCAAAATTGGCTGAACATCAAAGAAATCCACTATACCGTTTCTGTTCAAATGATAAAGCCAAAGTGCCAAATCTAGACAGATTTCAGCATCACTTCCCCATTTACCTTCGTGATACAGATTTGCTATCCGTAGTTTAAATGTGACTCTTACTCCTAATTTATTTTTTAGAAACTCAAAAAACTCTTCCAAATCCTCTTTACACTGGAAGCATGGGCTCTTCGAAAGATTGATAATGATATCAACATTGCCTTTTTGTATCCATGGCTTAAATCGGCATTTCGTTTTAAATTCTTTGATAAAATTAAATTCAGCGTGGGTTCCTTTGCTGCTCACCGCATTAATATTTCTCCAAAACTGGTCATTGTTGAAAACAGTACCATATGCTGCAGTTTCTTTATCTTGATACACCTGTCCCCAGAATATTTTCCGATAATTTTCTCCAAGGTGCCTTTGAGCCATAACTTTCTTTAGAAATGGGAAATTTTTTTTAATTTTGGATTTATGACTACCATAAGGCTAACATCTGTTGCCCAGAACAAATTTGAAGGGTTTCAAAGCCATTCAAAGTTGAGATGTACTGATCAAAAGGTGAGGTTCAGTGAGTCAGCTACCCCAATCAATCAAATTATCGTGTTACCTACGTTACACTATAAATCCTAGCATGTGTTTATTTACTACAAATTAAGATTTATTTGCAGAACGAATAAGACTGAAATGGTATATTGTATACAAACTATGCACTATTAATATGGACAATAAGTGTCGTTTCTGTTTAAGTTGCAATTGTGTGTGTCTTGTAAGAGCTACTACATGAACACATAAATTAACTTTCAAGAGTTGTATTGCACAATTTGACACTTATTTGCCATCCAAATTTTAAGGTTATGGGTAGCAGTTGCACCCACTCATACAAATTGGGACCCTGTGAACTGTGAGCTGGAGAAGACTCTCTGCAACCCTTTCAAGAGTGGAGACTATCGGTGAGCTAACAGTGACACTGTAGTGTACACACATGGAGCTTTAGTGTATTGTTGTTTTGCTGAGTGTGTGGTGGTGTTTAGTACTTGTCAACTACCGTATATAGCGCAAGGGGCTTAATTTTCACTGTTTCATGAGTTACCAATCTTACACGAAAAATTATTATCTGCTATAACGTGCAAAAATTAAAGGCGTGGCTTCCGGGAAGCAGTCAACCCACAAATTTTATGCAACGAAAGGCTTTTTAGAGGCCATTCTACGAAATATAAATGCCTCAAAAATGTCTTGCTGTACGGTATATAACCTTTGGTTTATGCAATCTTATGTACAAACTACAAGCAGTCTAGTAGCTATATATAGACTGCATGCTTGTTCCATGGAATGTAAGCTCATTATTTTGTTTCTCTTGTGTGTGTCTACCGTGTATGATGTTTGGTCGTAAGAACACCTTTGTCAAAATAGACCAGTACTTCATGCATGAAGACCTTGTGAGCATAATCTACCAAGGCCACATGTATGCATTCATTCTTAGACCAGCTGTTATTGTGTGCTCTGTTGTTATTGAGTTTGTGTGCTTTCTTATCCAATGCTGTGGTGTGTGAAGACCAGAGTGTGCTCCCCTCTGAGTCAACTCACAGCTTTGTTTGTGCCCTCAGGGAATGACCCACACATTGTCATTGTGGGTGCATGGCTGCTGTGCGTGTGAACATATACCAGAGGAGGCATGACAGGTACTAGGTGCGGTGCAGCTCAAGCAATTAGCCTCTGATTACACTCAGCAAAAACATACGACGTGGGCGGATAATTGCTAGAGCTGCACTGCACCTGTCATACCTCCTCTGTTGTCTTATCTCTTTGGAGAAGTTTTTGTGGTATTTGCGTAATTATGGTCTCTTACATGTGACACACATATGCATAGTCTCCATGCAACTATCATGTCTTTCCTAGAAGATGAGCTACTAACGCATACATCGTTGTGATAATTGCTTGTTTGGAATGGTCTCCCCAGTTCATAACAAATATGTACCTAATGGACCCCCCCCCCCACACACACACACACACACACGTAGCTGCATTGATAGTTTTGTCAGTATATATAGCTGTGTTGTTTTTTCCCTCCGTAAGCTGCTTGGTCCTTTTGCTTATAAAGTGTTAGCATGCAATTCTCCCAATGGTCAGATTGTACTGTGTGTATGTGTTGTATGGTCGAAGGCATAAAGGCTATAGCAGCTACATTACTTGTTTCATGGAATGTAAGATCATTATTTGTTCCTCTTGTGTGTCTATATAGGTGTATGGTGTTTGGTCATAAGAGCTCTTCCCAGTGTCTCGTGACAGCCTCAGAGACTCACCTCCAAGTCTGGGACCTCCTCTCTTGCTCAGGTGAGCATAGAGTGTGGTGATACAGTATCACTAAGCTATAGTGAGTAGTACGTACGTATATACTCTGTGTACATTTGCCAGCAAGTACATTCGTTGTTGAGCTAAAGAATAGAAGACCTTGTGAGCATAATCTACTGAGGTCACATGTATGCATTCATTCTTAGACCAGCTGTTATTGTGTGCTCATTGTTATTGAGTTTGTGTGCTTTCTTATTCAGTGCTGTGGTGTGTGAAGACCAGAGTGTGCTCCATGGTATCTGATCCTCTGAGTCAACTCACAGCTGTGTTTGTGCCCTCAGGGAATGACCCACCATACACATTGTGGGTGGCTGTGCATGCCACATCTCAAGGAGTCCTGACAAGTTGTTGCATAATTATGGTTTCTTAGCTAGGCATTGTACAATTGTGATTTTGGCCAAGTCTCATTCCTAACAAATTTCACGTATTAAGTCTTAATGATATTGCTTGTTTGGAATGGTCTTCATAAATGTGTACCTGATTGACCTCCCCCCCCCCCACACACACACACACACAGTGTACCTGATTGACCCTCCCACACACACAGTGTACCTGATTGACCCCTCCTCCCCTACACACAGTGCACCTGATTGATCCACTCAACTGACCGTACATCACTCTGTGTGCTCGGGGCAAGTGCTGGGGGCGTATTTCTACCCCTTCAGTCAGGGGGTTACATCCACACTGTACTTTATGGACAAGGCACAGGTCAGTACCATACAAGTGATCTTAGGAACAATAATTATTGTTTGTAGGTTAGTTTTGTTGCTTCAATAAAATGCATGGTCCTTCTGTTCCTTTGAGGCATCTGCCTGTAGGAGACTGTGTAACCATGGTCCTTTCGTTTGTATAAAACAATACTTACAGTGATATTATTTCCATACCATGGGGTGGATTGCCCTCGACCCCGTGTGTGTGTGTGTGTGTGTGTGTGTGTGTGTGTGTGTGTGTGTGTGTGTGTGTGTGTGTGTGTGTGTGTGTGTGTGTGTGTGTGTGTGTGTGTGTGTGTGTGTGTGTGTGTGTGTGTGTGTGTGTGTGTGTGTGTGTGTGTGTGTGTGTGTGTGTGTGTGTGTGTGTGTGTGTGTGTGTGTGTGTGTGTGTGTGTGTGTGTGTGTGTGTGTGTGTGTGTGTGTGTGCAGTCTTTCATTTATACACTGTGCATGCTCACACATCACAAGCTAGTATAAAGAGTACGTATCACACCATTGTATTTAGAAAGCTAGCTATGACTCGTGTGTGTATGCGGGACGCACCTTAATGATTGTCTCTTTCTCTATTCAATATGTTCAGTGTCTGACTCTGTGGGATCCAGTGAACTGTGAGCTGAGGAAAACTCTCTGCAACCCTTTCAAGAGGTGGAGACTATCGGTGAGCTAACAGTGACACTGTAGTGTACACACATGGAGCTTTGATGTATATTTAGCGTTTGGTACCTGTAAGCTCGCTTTATGCAAAATACTGATATGCAGATGTTGAATACCTGTAGGCTAGCAGCTGCCGTATAGCTGTACCTTACTTCATCGATCAGGTGCAAATATTGAATACTTATATATAGGCTAGTAGCTATTTGTTTAATGTAAGCTCATTATTTGTTCCTCTTGTGTGTGTATGGTGTTTGGTCATAAGAGCTCTTTCCAGTATCTCGTGACAGCCTCAGAGACTCACCTCCAAGTCTGGGACCTCCTCTCTTGCTCAGGTGAGCATGGAGTGTGGTGATACAGTATCACTATAGGCTCTGGTGTTATGTTTTATGTTTTAGTAGCTACATTTAAACTGTGAGTGTATACGTACTGTACTTGTACATGTAAATATGCCAGCAAGTACTGTCAGTTGTTGAGCTAAAGAATAGAAGACCTTGTGAGCATAATCTACCAAGGTCACATGTATGCATTCAATCTTAGACCAGCTGTTATTGTGTGCTCTGTTGTTATTGAGTTTGTGTGCTTTCTTATCCAGTGCTGTGGTGTGTGAAGACCAGAGTGTGCTCCATGGTATCTGATCCTCTGAGTCAACTCACAGCTGTGTTTGTGCCCTCAGGGAATGACCCACCATCCACACATTGTGGGTGGCTGAACATCTCATATCATGTTGTCTTATCTTGCTAGGAGTCCTGACAAGTTTTTGGGTGTTTGCATATGGTCTCTTGGCTAGTGATTTTGTCCTAGTCTCCATGGAAGTTTCATGTATTTCCTAGCCCAGTAGTCTTAGAAAATGAGCTACTAACGCACAACTGTTGTGCGATTTGCTTGTTTGGAATGGTCTTCCCAGTAATAACACTATGAACCGTACCTAATGGACCCCCCCCCCACTCTAGGTACAACTATATAATGCATTGAGGTAGTCACTGGCATGCTCACGCTGTTGGGGACCTCTGCTTCACCACTGATGGTATATACGTAATCTCCAACGGTTTTTGTTTTGAAATCTTCATGTATCCCTCACTTACATCAGTAACATAATATGCACATGTGATACTTTGTAATCACAAGCTATGTATAGCGTTGCCTCTATCTAGAATTGTCTAGTTGCACCTTTTTCTTTCATGCCCCCCCCCCCCCCCACAGGCACGTATCTGGTCAGTGGTGGTGAGGAGGGTGTACTCGTCCTCTGGAAGCTGGACACACACAAAAGAGAGTTTCATTCTCGTCTTGGCTCACCCATCACACACCTCGCCTGTAGCCCTGGTGACAAGTACTTCACTGTCGGTTTGCAAAGCAATGGTGAGCCCTCAGGGGGTACCGTAGTCCCCCATCCTAGTGGTTAGTTATGGTGTATGAGTCACTGTCCAATAATCTAAAATCGTTGCTCAGAATATTTGATTTTCAGATATTGTGTTTGCTGCTACAGCACTCATGCAAGTGTATTTTCTATCAGGACTTGGTAGATTATGTTGATCTATGTTTTATACTATAGTACACTTTAGCTCATAAGTCATTGTTTTGTTTTTATTGTTTAACTGACCACTACCATTTGGATTGCACATGTACGTGTGGCGTTAGGTGCTTCCCTTTTTATTTGTTTGCTGTGCGTGTGATTGTATGTTTGGTTTAATAGCTTATTTGTGTCCCTACGTGATTTCCCCTTGCTTGTTTAAATGTATCAGTACTAGCTCTGCTAACGAAGCAGCTCATACAATTTAATAATAATGAATCCCGGGTCTATTTTCCAGTGGTACAAGTGGTATCAGGAGTGGACACTGAGATGGAATGGACTATCGGAGGACTAAGGAGGTCCCATATCCAGACTGTAAACCAGAATGGAATCAATACTGGCCTAGGGATCTGTCCACGTTCCATCAATAGTAGTGACCAACAGTACGCCCGGGTTCATCCAGTTCTACGACCCAGTCAAGGAGTCAGTCACCCAACAAGTGAGTGTTTGAACTTGCTAAGTTATGGTAGTACTGATCGTAGGACCATTATATTATTGCTATGTACATAGATGTATATGCATGTACCAGCTATATTTATATAGCAGGTATATTCTCTATAATTATTGGTTACTAGCAAGAGTTCCTCATTTGCACACAGAATGTGACGGACCTGAACTACGTGTCTCGGCCTGATGACACGCCCCTCTCTCTGACCACAGTGGACCACACCTCTTTCTCTCCTGCTGGCTAGCAACAGTAAGTGGATTAGCTGTTATGAAACTGAAAGTTTACTATAGAAGAACAGTAACACATTGCTACTGTACTAAATCAAACTATTTTTGCTAGTTACCTACATGTAATCAAACTGATATGTGCTAGGTACCTTCAAACTGATATGTGCATGCTAGGTACATGTACCTACATGTAATTACATTAAAAACAAACTGAAAATGTGGTAGGTTGAGAGCAGAGATGATAGTAAGACTGTCCTTGAGTTACGAATGAAGTTATGGCAGTACAGCTCCTCTCAACAAAGGTCAGGCTCTCTTCTTATTGGTGCTGTATATTCATCCATTTAGTGTGTCTTAGTGAAGAGTTAACACAGTCAACGTTATGTGCAATAGCTGAGTCCGCCTTTTCTCGTTTAAGTTTTTTGATTAGTGTCTTACTCTCACATACAGAGCACGATGATTTCTCCCGGATTCGCTTGAGTGGTTTAGCTCCACCAGTTTTTGAACTCCCTCTTTGTTGGCATGATTTGCACTTAACTTGACGAATTTTATGATCTGATAGAGTTCATCACATACTGATATTGCTTCTAGTGTAAAATTGACTCCACTGTCTTTTATGGCCTGAATCCAAGCCATCAGGTTTTGTCTAACTTTGGGATCTTTAAGGCGTTTCTTTGGTGCTGCTGTTAGTGTCGATTCTAAATCATGATAAAGGTAGCTGATACGAAGCTTGTAGTTGACAGTAAGCTTAAGCTTCTCTCTCCAGTCTAGGAGCATCTTCAGTATTACAGACTGACATTCCAAACAAGGACTGCTGGTAGCCATTGTGGTGAGGCTTATTTCTGTTTGTTCAGTGAGATCCTTCATCATCTTATCAAGCCATTCTGATGCTTCCCGTACAACGGCGATCTCGGCATGTTCATGATCTTTTCCTGTCTCTGATCTGAATCGATAGCTCTCTCCACTTTGTTCCAGTGTCACATGACTTAAAGCTACTATTTTTGAGCTGTCTTGGTTGTGAACTCTATTGAAACGATCTTTGTCTTGCCGTTTGAGTAGGTCACTGACATCACCTAATGTTTCTGGAGCTGTATTGTTGGGAAAGTTAGCCAATAACTTTTAGTAGTTTTCCGCAATTATCTATAATGATGTTTGCTAATGCTTGTACATCCAACCACATTCTCATGTACATACATGTATAGTAACTTACAGTTTGTAGCCGCCATTGAGTAGAATACTATACTGCTCTCTAAGTCTATTAGTGGTTTGTCTATGGGAATATTGCCGCGTAAATATGGGCATCACGTGATTACAGTGATTCATTACTATTATATTATTGCCTTGTCAGCTTATTCAAGTGTGTGATTGTCAAAAGTCTTGGATAAAAAGACATGTCTATGTAATGCTGCATATGCTTAAAAACTTTTGCAATTCTTATACTGGCCGTCGTGTTTGTCTAACACTTTTTTCTTCCGACACTTGGAGGAGAGGGACTGCTCGGACATCTCTGAATTAGTCTCTCTTATATCTTGCATAGATGGCCCAACTGGTGACATACTTGCCTCGTCCAGTATTGTGTAAAAGCGCGTTTCTTCGTCTGAGTTTGATGAATAAATCTGAGATGGTGATATGGGAGGATACAGTTAGCTAGGACTCGATTTCCTTTCGAGTCTCGAACATATTTTTCAATGTTATATATCGTTCAATTATTTGTCCTGACAAGGATGGTAATGAAGCATAGAAAGGTTGTAGACAGACGTGGATTAAATTTCCTCTTAGACGCTCTATCCACTCGATGAAATTGCGTCTTTCTTCTTGTACAGGAACTTTGGTGATATGTAGTACTAGAATATTTTGCAGGTAAAAAACCTTTGCGAATGAGCTAAATCAGCAGAAAATGTGACCCTATGCGATCTAACTATTGCGTTCTGGCAAGGATCGTGTGTATAATTTAGGTTTTGTGATTTTATTGCGAATTGATCAACCCTCGCAAAGTTCGCATATGTTTGATGCTCGCAAAACATTCTAGTAATACGGTATCAGGTACCAGTTTGTTCTTCACTCTCTGTTGACATTTGGTGGAGGGCACGTGTGCACATGCATACTAGTACGAGATATTTTCTGACAGATTCATGACAAAGGAATTTAATTTTACCTATTGCCTCCTCAAACAGCTGATCTCTTAGGTATAATCTTTCTCTCCGTTTATCTTTACTTGATCTCTGTTGGTCGAGCTGAGGCTATAAGCTGGAGTATAGTATATCATCATCACTGTAAGTAAAATTAGCCATAACTGGAGAACAAAGCTTTAGTTTGTAAATCCACGAATCAAAATATCCAAGAGAACGTGGCTAGAAGCCTATAAGAAGCTGTTAGTTTTTGTCGTATTGCAACCGTTATCGCTGGAATACACACACACACGCACATACAGTCAGCTTTACCATATCCCTCGTGTGGATACGCCTCAAGGCATAAATATAGCATTTTTGCCGAAAAAGGAATCTTTAGAGGTGCTATTTAATTCTAGCACTATAACTGATGTCTGACTTGGCTTGGGGTGATACCACAGGATTTTACCAACAAGCAGACCAATTAAAGTTATGACCTAAACATTATTCATCTCAAACAATGTGTACAATACTACAAGATTAACTAATCAATGAAGAAGAAATTTATTATCTTGTAGGGAACAATGGGTAATAAGTGGGGGATAGTGGGAGTCAGCTTGTGCAATCGTGTATTGTCTGGTATAAAAAATCTTGGATTAAAGTATACAATAAGACCTGTCTATGGTATAATGCTATGGTATTGGTATAAATGTGTTGTTTTCGTCCAACATTAATAACTCGTCTTGTGATGACTGGCTTTGTTCTTCCGACGCTTGTTCCTCTGAGCAGAAAGACATCTCTAAACTAGCTGAATTAGTCTCGCTCATGTCTATCGTTTCTTGCATAGATGGCCCAACTGGCGACATGCTTGCCTCGTCCTGAAATGTGTAAGAGCTCGTTTCTTCATCTGAACGCGATGAAGAATCTGTAGTGTGCTGAGATGGTGGTGTAGGAGGATACATTCTGGATTCCATTTCTCCCTTGAGAATATCGAATTCATTTATCAATATCATATAATGTTGTTCAACTATTTGACGCGACAAGGAACCAAATGGAACATAGAAAGGTTGTAAACTCACACGGATTGATCTGCTTTCTAAATATATTATCCACTGAATAAAACTGTCTCTTTCTTCGTCTACAGGGATACTGGCGATGTGTAGTATCAGTTTGTTTTGCACTCCGTCAATCCTTTTTTCTTCCATGAACTCTGTAATCCCCTCTTGGCATTCGGTGGAGGGCACGTGTGCACATACCAGGACAAGACACTTTCTGACGTGTACCCATGACAATGGCATTTTGATTGTGCGTATCTCTTTCTCTATTTGATGGTTATCTCCATTTTCGTTCATCCTTAATGATTCTCTAATCCCTGTTGGTCGTTGCTCACTCCTCGTCACAGCTGAGACTATGAGCTGGAGTAGTATCATTTGGTGGTCATTTTCGTCTATAAAATATTTCTGTTTGAAGTCTGGCGACAATCTGAAGTGTTTAATCAGATTAGTCACGTGTGTAGTCCCGTTTTGAATGTTGCCAATTTGTCGGTTAACCCTTGCGTCTTCATCTATTCTAGTGGTCTTTTGTTGCTCGTTCATACTCACCGTTGTTGTTAGCGCATTAGTTTCTGAAATCACATTAATGGCACTCAAACAGACTGAAACTCCTCGCACTTCAAGGTCCTTTATCCAGTAATCTAATTTTCTTTCTGCTTCATCAGGTGTAGACTTTTCTAAATACAATCGTGCTATCCTTAAAGTGAAGTAAACATTAGGTACACCGCATGAAATGAAAAACTCTTGCAAATCTTCTCGACATTTGAAGCAAGGGCTATTACTTATCAGCATTGTGACAGATAGACATTCTGGTGTGATTCGTATGTTTTGTCTAAGCCATCTTCTATTTTGTCTAAGCCATCTTCTAGCGTTTCGAATAAACACTTGTTCTGCATGAAGTTCAGGACCAGATGTTTCTACAAATGTTGTTGTTGTAGGTGTACTCTGTACTGTCAGTTCTAATTCACACGCAAGTCCAGTTTTACCTCGTTTATCCCAGAAACACTTTATAAAGGCTGGATCAAAGCTGTCCATGTCTTCAAAATCTTTTAGCCTCAGGCTAGTGGTCAACTCATCGTGGTCTGTTGTTATATATCCTTCAGCCATTGCTGTGAGGTTATTGACATCAATTTTATTTACCGCTAAGAAGTCTCTCAATTACATAATTACTCAGCATATTACATATTTGGTGTTGGCCTTTTAGTGCTGCTATGGTAACGTCCGTATTTAGAGCATTGGTCTTACTTCACTGTTGATTATGCCTTAATTGGCATGTAACATTCATTTTAATACTATAGTTTGATACATACAATGGTGTACAGTACGTACTATGTTTACGTAAGGTTCAACAGAATTGTTATAAGACCCAGATTGTGCTCCTGTTATTGTCTTTTGCAGTGTGTGTGTGTGTGTGAAGTGGTATACTTTCTGTTTGTGGTCATATATTGATGATACCAAGTATGTATGTAAACTGCTAAGCTCAGTTGTCTTTCAACTGGAACTTGTGTGTGTGTAGTCTAGTGGAGTAATATATAGTCTAGTAGTACAGTATGTGATGTGAATGGTAGGTACCTTTCCAGCTACACTGTGAATACAATTGTCCACTTGTGCATGCCCTCATGCTATGTACCAGTGTATACATGTAGCCTTACTCTATATTTTATTGTCTCCCTCAGATACACTTTGAACACTTGTGTGGAGCCACCTCACGATCGACCTGTCACCAGCATCACCTTCCAACCACGTCACCATACCAACAAGACGTCCAATCAGATCCCTCTATTGGTCTCCACGAGTCTAGATGGCCACTTCAAGACGTGGGTCCTCCTAGGAGAGGAAGTGGGTGTGTCATGGTCGTGTCAGGCAGTGGGTTACTACCATGGTCTGGAGAGTGTGGGGGCGTGCTTCAGTGAGGATGGGTCACTACTGGCTGTCAACTTCAACACTGTGAGTGCATGTTAATATTGGTTGAGGTTGAGATTCCTAGAAATCATTCATTCTCCTTATTCAATCTAATTACAATCACAAACAGCGTCACATGCACACACTGTGTTCACAACCTTGACAATAATTATTCCTGGGGTATACTGATAGCTGGCTGACCCACTTTTCGCTTTCTCTCCCCCTGGAAATTTTCTCTGGATGAAGATCTAAAGCTACATGTATACCTATATGACTCGTGTGTGTATGCGGGACACACTGTTTGTGCTCATACAAGCTAGTATAGGGACTACCGTACCTTGTATTTTGAAAGCTATAGGGCATTAGCTGTGACTTGTGTGTGTGTGGAACATACTGTTTGTGAGTCTCTCTCTATCCAATATGTTCAGTGCCTGACTCTGTGAGCTGAGGAAGACTCTCTGCAACCCTTTCAAGAGTGGAGACTATCGGTGAGCTAACAGTGCCACTGTAGTGTACACACATGGAGCTTTGGTGTACTGTAATGTCTGATTAGTCAGTGTTTCCCAAGTGTGTGGAATAGCCTGTATGCTATCCAGATTTATGCAAAGTACTGTCAGTACTGCACGTACAAATGTTGAATACCTGAGGCTAGCTGCTACATTACTTGTTTCATGGAATGTAAGCTCGTTATTTGTTCCTCTTGTGTGTCTATATATAGGTGTATGGTGTTTGGTCATAAGAGCTCTTCCCAGTATCTCGTGACAGCCTCAGAGACTCACCTCCAAGTCTGGGACCTCCTCTCTTGCTCAGGTGAGCATGGAGTGTGGTGATACAGTATCACTATAAGCTATGGTGTTATGTTTTAGTAGCTACATTTAAGCTGTAAATACACTGTCCCTACATTTGCCAGCAAATGTTTACAGTTGAGCCTTTTTAGCCAAAGAATAGAAGACCTTGTGAGCATAATCTACCAAGGTCACATGTATGCATTCATTCTTAGACCAGCTGTTATTGTGTGCTCTGTTGTTATTGAGTTTGTGTGCTTTCTTATCCAGTGCTGTGGTGTGTGAAGACCAGAGTGTGCTCCATGGTATCTGATCCTCTGAGTCAACTCACAGCTGTGTTTGTGCCCTCAGGGAATGACCCACACATTGTGAGTGCCTGTGCATGTGAACATCTCATATCTCATACCATTGTTGTCTTATCTTGCTAGGAGTCCTGACAAGTTTTTTTGTGGTGCTTGTATATGGTCTCTAGCTCTGCCTTGTAACAAATGTGCTAGTGATCATGAATAGTCTCCAAGTCTCATGTGTTTTCTCACAAATCTCACCCATGGCCATTAGTTGATATTGTATTGAAATGGGCTCCTCACTTCATAACACATGTGTACCTAATGGACCCCCCCCCCCCCCCCTATACACACACAGTGTACCTGATTGACCCCCCCACACCCACACACACACAGTGTACCTGATTGACCCCCCACACCCACAAACACACAGTGTACCTGATTGACCCCCCCCCCATATACACACACACACACAGTGTACCTGATTGACCCCCCTTCCCCCACTCCACTGGCCGTACATCACTCTGTGTGCTCGGGGAAAGTGCTGGGGGGCGTGTTCCTACCCCCTCAGTCAGGGGGTACCTCTACACTGTACTTCATGGACAAGGCACAGGTTAGTACACTACCAGTGCTCTTATAGGAAGATTGTCTATTAGGTAATCAGAACTATAGCTGTTATCCTTTATAGTGCCTCATGGTTTTTCCATTCCTTTGAGCCATCTGGTGTGCAGTAGACTGCCTAACTATTACTCCTACAAGTGTATATGAAATAATTGTTATGCCGCTACGTACATTCATGTGGCTTTCTTACCTACAGTAGCTGACCTAATTCTCTCCAATGCATAAGCTGCTTGGTCCTTTCTTTCCCATAAAGTGTAATAATTAATTAATACAAACATGTATAGGATCTCCGCAGATGCATGTACTAACTGTGTGTGTGTGTGTGTGTGCAGGTGTTGTATGGCCTAGAGGAGGAAGGTAAAGAGAAGAGTGATGACTCTCGGCCGTTACTAGGGGACAATGTTCCCACATCAGAGAGGGAATTCTGGGATATCTTTGGAGGCAGTAAACTATATAACAGAGGTCAGTATAGTATCACAAGTGTGTGACAATAGGCTTTGCTATGCAATCTAGTATTTTATAATGTGCTACTTTTGCTACAGGTTCTATTGAACATGTAATGTACACGTCCAAACCATGACTCTCTCTACTCAGTGCCCCTCCCCACGTCCTCCCCCCAATGCCCTCCCTCTGTCTCCCGTTCCTCCAGTCACGTACATTAGCAGGGGTCTAAAGGTCATTATGGTCGAGGACAAAGGTCAGCCAGAAGTGGGTGTGGCCTCTAGTAAAGCTAGTAATGGGAGAAACTTGGAGGTCAAGAACTATATGATTGGCCTGGCTAGTACTAGTAGAGCATTTCCGAGTAATGTGATATTTTGAACCAACATTTCTTTTACACACAGTTAGTATTATTTGGCTAGACTATAATCAAGTTATTAAGATGGTATGGTACAAAACTTGTCAGCTATTAGGATAAGTTCTTGTACTTATAGTCATCAATATCCACAGCCATCCAGAGCTTCAAGATGTTTGCTGCAGACTTGTTATCTATAGTAGACATGCACTTACTATAGCACAGTACTGTAACAAAAGAGAGTAACAGTAGTTGTATACATGCATGTATGTACAGATAAAAATTTATATCGGATGGGTGAACAAACTTTTTTATCAATGTGAGAGGCCTCTGACCTTTGTACTCCTCTGACACTTAATATTGTACCTGCTTACACTACCGCTTGCGCTAGAGGAGGTTGGCCACGCGTCATCATTCATGACGTCTCTGCTCACGTTACCATATACATGTATATAACTGAACAACTGTAAATAAAGCTCTTGCTTAATTGCTGAATTTATAACACCTGGCTAGCTGTGTTTGTTGTCTGGTTGTCTGGTTGGACCAGGATTAGCTAGACTATAGGGTAGAGTCTAGTTTAGTGGTACTGTTACTGTATAGCTGGTTATTTTCGAGGCACGAAATGTTCGAGGTTTTCGAAGATTGACCCAGAAACACAAAAATTTGGTACCTCGAAAATTGGTTTACATGTAGTGGTCATTTGAACCGCTATCCTCGAAAATAAAATGTTCGAAAATGTTTTGTTTGGGCAATCCGCGAAAATTTAGTGCCCTGAAAATAACCCGCTATACGGTATAATGTAGCTTGCAATGTACTGGCTGGTAAACACTTTATGCACTGATAACTTTCGGAATGGAGGAGATCGCTGGGGGTCGGGTTGGTTAATGTATATTCAAAATAGGCGGAGAGACACATAAATGTTGCCTTCAGTCTCTAATGACCGTGCACACCAGCTAGAAGTTTACATAGAAAATTATCTATGCCAGCTCAGCAAAAAAGTGGTGATCGTGTCCAACGTGCTCTGCGCTTGCGCATTGCATGTTGGTTCTGACCGCTTGCATGACGAGTCATTCATTTTAGCACTCTAAAAACACACCATAATTAGTTACATTCATGCTGTAAATATTATATGCTAAATCAGGATTGTTTGGTTTGGAGGTGGTCCAACTTCTTCTCCTGTTCTTTAAATATTCTCTAAGATAGTTCGTTATTAATCTGACCGGCATTCTTTATCGCCTCCTTATATCTATATAATGCATGTTCCTTCGTACCTTAGCATCCTGAAATGTTCAGCTATATATAGTATGACTGAGAAGGACGTTTCAATGACGTCAATGTCAATGACATTTTCATGAAGCTGTTTAGTAATAATACTTCATCATTAATTAGTTGGACATTTTTTCGTACCTCAAAATCTAAACCTTGTCTTTGTATCTTAGTATCCTCCCACTGTTGTCTCTTCTCTGATGAAGCATTCTGTTCGCAATTAACTCGGCCTAGTTCCGCTGTTACACTGATCGCCTGAAGATCTACTATGATCCCTTTTTGATGACGTTCAAACAGCCAGTCGACAATAGCCTTCTCATAAGGAATGTTAGCTACACGTAATATGAGTCTTGGCTTAACCACATCATGAGGAATACGAGTGATATTTGCTAAACAGTCTCTGCATGGTAAGTGCGTCACAGCTAATACAATAGTCTTCAATAAACTCCAACTTTGCGGTTTTTTATGTAGATCTATACGTGATAATGTATCGCAGCATTCACTTTCACCATGCGCTTCGATTGGTCTGAACATTTTTTCTTTACTCCTACGTACTGTATTCACAGCGTTTATTTGCACTTGTGCCACTGCCACATACGCAGCTTTTGATGCAGGATTACTTTCGTAGAATGTTCGCTTTTCTCTAGCTTCCAGTGTTTCTATCACTTCCGTCAAAGTTGTAAAGAGCCTCCTAGTATTCACTGGTCTTGGAGCAATAGCTCGTCGTTGATCAACTGTGGTCACTATACTATCTACTATAGCATATATTATCGTGTCTTTGTCTCCGAATTTCAGTGACAACCAAAATTGGCTGAATAACAAGCGTATGCACTATATTTTCTCTGTTTAAATGACAAAGCCAAGATACCAAATCTTCAATAATTTCATCTTTACCTCCCCCATCTCCGAAGTACAGATTTGCTATGCGCAGTGTAAATATAACTCTTGCTCCTCTATTTACACGTAGATAGTCGAAGAAATTTTCCAAATCTTCTCTACACGTGAAGCATGGGCTCTTTGAGAGATTGATAGTGATTTCAATATTAGCTCCTTGTCCTCCGAGCACCTTTGTAACATCCTCGATGAAAGCAATCTCAGCATGACCTTTCTTGCTGTTTTTCGTTTGGAATTGGAATTCTGCCCTGTAACTGTCCCCATTGATGACAACAATACTGAATGCTACAGTGTTTAAATCACTAAATCCATCCTTTTGGTAGAATATTGACTTATACTCCTCATTTTCGAGCATTGACAGATCAGTTGGTGTTGCCATCATCACCATCATCATCGCCATGACTTTCTTTAGGAATGGGAAACTTCTTGTAAGCTCGGAGTTTTATGTCTGCAAAAAAGGTCGTGGTTTTGGTTTTGCTTATCCATCTTCCCATGACGACTATACCAAACCATACAAAAAGTGAAATGAGCACTGATCAAAAGGTGAAGGTCGGCATGTCAGTTACCAAGGATCTGAACAGTAGATAATAATTATAATAATAAGATTCGTGCAGTGGTGTTTCCAGTATTTCCCTGAAATTGTACCCTTTGTTTGTGGCGTACGGTAACCCGGACTTTTGTAGGATTTTACACCTACAATAATTATGCTGATTATCAGTTCCATGAAGTATTAATTAGTTTCGTACAACGCTTTTAAATTACATGATTGATTCAAAAGTGAAAACAATACATACAAAATTATCAAGGTCAGTTGGCGAATGTTATTGTTGGCCACACCCACTTCTTGTCCATCTAACTCCCTACTGAGTGTGTGCAAACTGGAGAGCACATTGTTGAACCCTGCACTGCCCTCGGACCGTGTGTGAGGAGGGGGGGGGGGGGAAGAATCACAAACGTACAGTGTCACATTTATGCACGTGCTTACACAAGCTAGGGAATACCGCACCTTGTAATTTGAAAGCTAGCTATGTCTTGTGTGTGTATATTAAGGGACATATGTTTATGCATGATTAAAGATTATTTCTCTCAATCCCTCCCGATGCAATGTGCAGTACTTAACTGCAACAATAATTATCATTCTTAGACCAGCTGTTATTGTGTGCTCTGTTGTTATTGAGTTTGTGTGCTTTCTTATCCAGTCTGTGGTGTGTGAAGACCAGAATGTGCTCCATGGTATCTGATCCTCTGAGTCAACTCACAGCTGTGTTTGTGCCCTCAGGGAACCCCCCTCCCAGAGAGTTGAGACCTTTACTCACTGAAGAGGAAAAGACATACCAATCAAAATGAGCAGCTTGGACAGAGTGTTGTTATCGATCATCACACGGTGTATGTTGGTGGTGGTGGTGCATTCAATGATCCTGGTAGGTGTACAGTGATGAAGCTCGAGCAAGATCGATGGACCAAACTCTCAGAGTACACTGCCAACCATGTATGTTGTCTTATCTTGCTAGGAGGAGTCCTGACAAGTTTTTGTGGTGTTTGCGTATGGTCTTTTAGCTAGTAATTTTGGCCTAGTCTCCAAGTTTCATACAAATAAATCTCACCTCGAAAACGAGCTACTAACGCACAAATTGTTGTGATATTTGCTTGTTTGGAATGGTCTCCCCAATAACACATGTATACCTAATGGACCCACTCTACATGTAGGTATGCTGAGAGGGGTATTGATCTGAGGCAGTCAAGACAATCCTTCACTGGCATGCTTACGCTGTTGGGGACCTCTGCTTCACCACTGATGGTACGTAATCGCCCCTCATCCCTAAGTTGGGTTTTGGTTTGTTTTCCAGTAATCAATAATGTTATTATATTCACCTACATCAGTAACATAATGTGCACATGTGTAATCACAAGCTAAGTATAGCTTGTCGCCTCTATCTAGAATCGTCTAGTTGCTCAATTCTTCATTCATGTTCCCCACATCTCCCAGGCACGTATCTGGTCAGTGGTGGTGAGGAGGGTGTACTTGTCCTCTGGCAGCTGGACACACAAGAGAGAGTTTCGTCGTCATCTTAGCTCACCCATCACACACCTTGCTTGTAGCCCTGGTGACAAGTACTTCACTGTCGGTCTGCAAAGCAACGGTGAGCCCTCAGGGGATACTATCCTTGTGGTTGGTTTTAGTGTGTGAGTCACTGCCCAATAATCTTAAAATCGTTTCTCAGAATATTCGATTTTCAGAGATTGTGTTTGCTGCTACAGAACTTGTGCAAATTTATTTTCTATCAGGACTGGGTAGATTATGTTGATCTATGTTCTATTTTCTACCCTTTAGCTCGTTTTTTTGTTTAACTGACCACTACCATTTGATTGCACATGTACGTGTGGCGTTAGGTGCTTCCCCTTTTATTTGTTTGCCGTGCGTGTGGTTGTATATGTTTGGTTTAATGGCTTATTTGTGTCCCTACGTGATTTCCCCTTGTTTGTTTAAATGTATCATGCAGTAATAGCTCTGCTAACGAAGCAGCTCATGCAATTGAATCCCTGGTCTATTTTCCAGTGGTACAAGTGGTATCAGGACTGGACACTGAGATGGAATGGACTATCGGAGGACTAAGGAGGTCCCATACCCAGACTGTAGACTAGAATGGAATCAATACTGGCCTAGGGATCTGTCCACGTTCCATCAATAGTAGTTACCAACAGTACGCCCGGGTTCATCCAGTTCTACGACCCAGTCAAGGAGTCAGTCACCCAACAAGTGAGTGTTTGAACTTGCTAAGTTAGTACTGTTAAAGTCTAATCGTAGGACCATTATATTATTACTATATATGTACATATAATATAGATGTATATGCATGTACCAGCTATATTTATATAGCAGTTATATTCTCTATAATTATTGGTTAAGTTCCTCATTTGCACACAGAATGTGACGGACCTGAACTACGTGTCTCGGCCTGATGACACACCCCTCTCTCTGACCACAGTGGATCCGGACCACACCTCTTTCTCTCCTGCTGGGGACTGGCTAGCAACAGTAAGTGGATTAGCTGTTATGAAACTGAAAGTTTACTATAGAACAACAGTAACACATTGCTACTGTACTACTATTTTTGCTAGTTACCTACATGTAATCAAACTGATATGTGCTAGGTACCTTCAAACTGATATGTGCATGCTAGGTACCTACATGTAAAATTTCATTAAAAACAAACTGAAAATGTGGTAGGTTGAGAGCAGAGATGATGGTAAGACTGTCCCTGAGTTACGAATGAAGTTATGGCAGTACAGCTCCTCTCAACAAAGGTCAGGCTCACTTCTTATTGGTGCTGTATATTCATCCATTTAGTGTGTCTTAGTGAAGAGTTAACACTGTTAACGTTACGTGCAATAGCTAAGTCCGCCTCTTCTCGTTTAAGTTTTTTGATTAGTGTCTTACTCTCACACACAGAGCACGATGATTTCTCCCGGATTCGCTTGAGTGGTTTAGCTCTACCAGTTTTTGAACTCCCTCTTTGTTGGCATGATTTGCACTTAACTTGATGAATTTTATGATCTGATAGTTCATCACATACTGATATTGCTTCTAGTGTAAAATTGACTCCACTGTCTTTTATGGCCTGAATCCAAGCCATCAGGTTTTGTCTAACTTTGGGATCTTTAAGGCGTTTCTTTGGTGCTGCTGTTAGTGTCGATTCTAAATCATGATAAAGGTAGCTGATACGAAGCTTGTAGTTGACAGTAAGCTTAAGCTTCTCTCTCCAGTCTAGGAGCATCTTCAGTATTACAGACTGACATTCCAAACAAGGACTGCTGGTAGCCATTGTGGTGAGGCTTATTTCTGTTTGTTCAGTGAGATCCTTCATCATCTTATCAAGCCATTCTGATGCTTCCCGTACAACGGCGATCTCGGCATGTTCATGATCTTTTCCTGTCTCTGATCTGAATCGATAGCTCTCTCCACTTTGTTCCAGTGTCACATGACTTAAAGCTACTATTTTTGAGCTGTCTTGGTTGTGAACTCTATTGAAACGATCTTTGTCTTGCCGTTTGAGTAGGTCACTGACATCACCTAATGTTTCTGGAGCTGTATTGTTGGGAAAGTTTGCCAATAACTTTTAGTAGTTTTCCGCAATTATCTATAATGATGTTTGCTAATGCTTGTACATGTACTACAACCAACCACATTCTCATGTACATACATGTATAGTAACTTACAGTTTGTAGCCGCCATTGAGTAGAATACTATACTGCTCTCTAAGTCTATTAGTGGTTTGTCTATGGGACTATTGCCACGTAAATATGGGCATCACGTGATTACAGTGATTCATTACTATTATATTATTGCCTTGTCAGCTTATTCAAGTGTGTGATTGTCAAAAGTCTTGGATAAAAAGACATGTCTATGTAATGCTGCATATGCTTAAAAACTTTTGCAATTCTTATACTGGCCGTCGTGTTTGTCTAACACTTTTTTTCTTCCGACACTTGGAGGAGAGGGACTGCTCGGACATCTCTGAATTAGTCTCTCTTATATCTTGCATCGTTTCTTGCATAGATGGCCCAACTGGTGACATACTTGCCTCGTCCAGTATTGTGTTAAAAGCGCGTTTCTTCGTCTGAGTTTGATGAATAAATCTGAGATGGTGATATGGGAGGATACAGTTAGCTAGGACTCGATTTCCTTTCGAGTCTCGAACATATTTTTCAATGTTACATATCGTTCAATTATTTGTCCTGACAAGGATGGTAATGAAGCATAGAAAGGTTGTAGACAGACGTGGATTAAATTTCCTCTTAGACGCTCTATCCACTCGATGAAATTGCGTCTTTCTTCTTGTACAGGAACTTTGGTGATATGTAGTACTAGAATATTTTGCAGGTAAAAAACCTTTGCGAATGAGCTAAATCAGCAGAAAATGTGACCCTATGCGATCTAACTATTGCGTTCTGGCAAGGATCGTGTGTATAATTTAGGTTTTGTGATTTTATTGCGAATTGATCAACCCTCGCAAAGTTCGCATATGTTTGATGCTCGCAAAACATTCTAGTAATACGGTATCAGGTACCAGTTTGTTCTTCACTCTCTGTTGACATTTGGTGGAGGGCACGTGTGCACATGCATACTAGTACGAGATATTTTCTGACAGATTCATGACAAGGGAATTTAATTTTACCTATTGCCTCCTCAAACAGCTGATCTCTTAGGTATAATCTTTCTCTCCGTTTATCTTTACTTGATCTCTGTTGGTCGAGCTGAGACTATAAGCTGGAGTATAGTATATCATCATCACTGTAAGTAAAATTAGCCATAACTGGAGAACAAAGCTTTAGTTTGTAAATCCACGAATCAAAATATCCAAGAGAACGTGGCTAGAAGCCTATAAGAAGCTGTTAGTTTTTGTCGTATTGCAACCGTTATCGCTGGAATACACACACACACGCACATACAGTCAGCTTTACCATATCCCTCGTGTGGATACGCCTCAAGGCATAAATATAGCATTTTTGCCGAAAAAGGAATCTTTAGAGGTGCTATTTAATTCTAGCACTATAACTGATGTCTGACTTGGCTTGGGGTGATACCACAGGATTTTACCAACAAGCAGACCAATTAAAGTTATGACCTAAACATTATTCATCTCAAACAATGTGTACAATACTACAAGATTAACTAATCAATGAAGAAGAAATTTATTATCTTGTAGGGAACAATGGGTAATAAGTGGGGGATAGTGGGAGTCAGCTTGTGCAATCGTGTATTGTCTGGTATAAAAAATCTTGGATTAAAGTATACAATAAGACCTGTCTATGGTATAATGCTATGGTATTGGTATAAATGTGTTGTTTTCGTCCAACATTAATAACTCGTCTTGTGATGACTGGCTTTGTTCTTCCGACGCTTGTTCCTCTGAGCAGAAAGACATCTCTAAACTAGCTGAATTAGTCTCGCTCATGTCTATCGTTTCTTGCATAGATGGCCCAACTGGCGACATGCTTGCCTCGTCCTGAAATGTGTAAGAGCTCGTTTCTTCATCTGAACGCGATGAAGAATCTGTAGTGTGCTGAGATGGTGGTGTAGGAGGATACATTCTGGATTCCATTTCTCCCTTGAGAATATCGAATTCATTTATCAATATCATATAATGTTGTTCAACTATTTGACGCGACAAGGAACCAAATGGAACATAGAAAGGTTGTAAACTCACACGGATTGATCTGCTTTCTAAATATATTATCCACTGAATAAAACTGTCTCTTTCTTCGTCTACAGGGATACTGGCGATGTGTAGTATCAGTTTGTTTTGCACTCCGTCAATCCTTTTTTCTTCCATGAACTCTGTAATCCCCTCTTGGCATTCGGTGGAGGGCACGTGTGCACATACCAGGACAAGACACTTTCTGACGTGTACCCATGACAATGGCATTTTGATTGTGCGTATCTCTTTCTCTATTTGATGGTTATCTCCATTTTCGTTCATCCTTAATGATTCTCTAATCCCTGTTGGTCGTTGCTCACTCCTCGTCACAGCTGAGACTATGAGCTGGAGTAGTATCATTTGGTGGTCATTTTCGTCTATAAAATATTTCTGTTTGAAGTCTGGCGACAATCTGAAGTGTTTAATCAGATTAGTCACGTGTGTAGTCCCGTTTTGAATGTTGCCAATTTGTCGGTTAACCCTTGCGTCTTCATCTATTCTAGTGGTCTTTTGTTGCTCGTTCATACTCACCGTTGTTGTTAGCGCATTAGTTTCTGAAATCACATTAATGGCACTCAAACAGACTGAAACTCCTCGCACTTCAAGGTCCTTTATCCAGTAATCTAATTTTCTTTCTGCTTCATCAGGTGTAGACTTTTCTAAATACAATCGTGCTATCCTTAAAGTGAAGTAAACATTAGGTACACCGCATGAAATGAAAAACTCTTGCAAATCTTCTCGACATTTGAAGCAAGGGCTATTACTTATCAGCATTGTGACAGATAGACATTCTGGTGTGATTCGTATGTTTTGTCTAAGCCATCTTCTATTTTGTCTAAGCCATCTTCTAGCGTTTCGAATAAACACTTGTTCTGCATGAAGTTCAGGACCAGATGTTTCTACAAATGTTGTTGTTGTAGGTGTACTCTGTACTGTCAGTTCTAATTCACACGCAAGTCCAGTTTTACCTCGTTTATCCCAGAAACACTTTATAAAGGCTGGATCAAAGCTGTCCATGTCTTCAAAATCTTTTAGCCTCAGGCTAGTGGTCAACTCATCGTGGTCTGTTGTTATATATCCTTCAGCCATTGCTGTGAGGTTATTGACATCAATTTTATTTACCGCTAAGAAGTCTCTCAATTACATAATTACTCAGCATATTACATATTTGGTGTTGGCCTTTTAGTGCTGCTATGGTAACGTCCGTATTTAGAGCATTGGTCTTACTTCACTGTTGATTATGCCTTAATTGGCATGTAACACTCATTTTAATACTATAGTTTGATACATACAATGGTGTACAGTACGTACTATGTTTACGTAAGGTTCAACAGAATTGTTATAAGACCCAGATTGTGCTCCTGTTATTGTCTTTTGCAGTGTGTGTGTGTGTGTGAAGTGGTATACTTTCTGTTTGTGGTCATATATTGATGATACCAAGTATGTATGTAAACTGCTAAGCTCAGTTGTCTTTCAACTGGAACTTGTGTGTGTGTAGTCTAGTGGAGTAATATATAGTCTAGTAGTACAGTATGTGATTAGTGAATGGTAGGTACCTTTCCAGCTACACTGTGAATACAATTGTCCACTTGTGCATGCCCTCATGCTATGTACCAGTGTATACATGTAGCCTTACTCTATATTTTATTGTCTCCCTCAGATACACTCTGAACACTTGTGTGGAGCCACCTCACGATCGACCTGTCACCAGCATCACCTTCTAACCACGTCACCATACCAACAAGACGTCCAATCAGATCCCTCTATTGGTCTTACGAGTCTAGATGGCCACTTCAAGACGTGGGTCCTCCTAGGAGAGGAAGTGGGTGTGTCATGGTCGTGTCAGGCAGTGGGTTACTACCATGGTCTGGAGAGTGTGGGGGCGTGCTTCAGTGAGGATGGGTCACTACTGGCTGTCAACTTCAAGACTGTGAGTGCATGTTAATATTGGTTGAGGTTGAGATTCCTAGAAATCATTCATTCTCCTTATTCAATCTAATTACAATCACAAACAGCGTCACATGCACACACTGTGTTCACAACCTTGACAATAATTATTCCTGGGGTATACTGATAGCTGGCTGACCCACTTTTCGCTTTCTCTCCCCCTGGAAATTTTCTCTGGATGAAGATCTAAAGCTACATGTATACCTATATGACTCGTGTGTGTATGCGGGACACACTGTTTGTGCTCATACAAGCTAGTATAGGGACTACCGTACCTTGTATTTTGAAAGCTATAGGGCATTAGCTATGACTTGTGTGTGTGTGGAACATACTGTTTGTGAGTCTCTCTCTATCCAATATGTTCAGTGCCTGACTCTGTGAGCTGAGGAATACTCTCTGCAACCCTTTCAAGAGTGGAGACTATCGGTGAGCTAACAGTGCCACTGTAGTGTACACACATGGAGCTTTGGTGTACTGTAATGTCTGATTAGTCAGTGTTTCCCAAGTGTGTGGAATAGCCTGTATGCTATCCAGATTTATGCAAAGTACTGTCAGTACTGCACGTACAAATGTTGAATACCTGAGGCTAGCTGCTACATTACTTGTTTCATGGAATGTAAGCTCATTATTTGTTCCTCTTGTGTGTCTATATAGGTGTATGGTGTTTGGTCATAAGAGCTCTTCCCAGTATCTCGTGACAGCCTCAGAGACTCACCTCCAAGTCTGGGACCTCCTCTCTTGCTCAGGTGAGCATGGAGTGTGGTGATACAGTATCACTATAAGCTATGGTGTTATGTTTTAGTAGCTACATTTAAGCTGTAAATACACTGTCCCTACATTTGCCAGCAAATGTTTACAGTTGAGCCTTTTTAGCCAAAGAATAGAAGACCTTGTGAGCATAATCTACCAAGGTCACATGTATGCATTCATTCTTAGACCAGCTGTTATTGTGTGCTCTGTTGTTATTGAGTTTGTGTGCTTTAATTCTTATCCAGTGCTGTGGTGTGTGAAGACCAGAGTGTGCTCCATGGTATCTGATCCTCTGAGTCAACTCACAGCTGTGTTTGTGCCCTCAGGGAATGACCCACACATTGTGAGTGCCTGTGCATGTGAACATCTCATACCTCATACCATTGTTGTCTTATCTTGCTAGGAGTCCTGACAAGTTTTTTTGTGGTGTTTGTATATGGTCTCTAGCTCTGCCTTGTAACAAATGTGCTAGTGATCATGGAATAGTCTCCAAGTCTCATGTGTTTTCTCACAAATCTCACCCATGGCCATTAGTTGATATTGTATTGAAATGGGCTCCTCACTTCATAACACATGTGTACCTAATGGACCCCCCCCCCCCCCCCTATACACACACACACACACAGTGTACCTGATTGACCCCCCCCACACCCACACACACACACAGTGTACCTGATTGACCCCCCACACCCACAAACACACAGTGTACCTGATTGACCCCCCCCCCATATACACACACACACACAGTGTACCTGATTGACCCCTCTTCCCCCACTCCACTGGCCGTACATCACTCTGTGTGCTCGGGGAAAGTGCTGGGGGGCGTGTTCCTACCCCCTCAGTCAGGGGGTACCTCTACACTGTACTTCATGGACAAGGCACAGGTTAGTACACTACCAGTGCTCTTATAGGAAGATTGTCTATTAGGTAATCAGAACTATAGCTGTTATCCTTTATAGTGCCTCATGGTTTTTCCATTCCTTTGAGCCATCTGGTGTGCAGTAGACTGCCTAACTATTACTCCTACAAGTGTATATAAAATAATTGTTATGCCGCTACGTACATTCATGTGGCTTTCTTACCTACAGTAGCTGACCTAATTCTCTCCAATGCATAAGCTGCTTGGTCCTTTCTTTCCCATAAAGTGTAATAATTAATTAATACAAACATGTATAGGATCTCCGCAGATGCATGTACTAACTGTGTGTGTGTGTGTGTGTGCAGGTGTTGTATGGCCTAGAGGAGGAAGGTAAAGAGAAGAGTGATGACTCTCGGCCGTTACTAGGGGACAATGTTCCCACATCAGAGAGGGCATTCTGGGATATCTTTGGAGGCAGTAAACTATATAACAGAGGTCAGTATAGTATCACAAGTGTGTGACAATAGGCTTTGCTATGCAATCTAGTATTTTATAATGTGCTACTTTTGCTACAGGTTCTATTGAACATGTAATGTACACGTCCAAACCATGACTCTCTCTACTCAGTGCCCCTCCCCACGTCCTCCCCCCAATGCCCTCCCTCTGTCTCCCGTTCCTCCAGTCACGTACATTAGCAGGGGTCTAAAGGTCATTATGGTCGAGGACAAAGGTCAGCCAGAAGTGGGTGTGGCCTCTAGTAAAGCTAGTAATGGGAGAAACTTGGAGGTCAAGAACTATATGATTGGCCCGGCTAGTACTAGTAGAGCATTTCCGAGTAATGTGATATTTTGAACCAACATTTCTTTTACACACAGTTAGTATTATGTGGCTAGACTATAATCAAGTTATTAAGATGGTATGGTACAAAACTTGTCAGCTATTAGGATAAGTTCTTGTACTTATAGTCATCAATATCCACAGCCATCCAGAGCTTCAAGATGTTTGCTGCAGACTTGTTATCTATAGTAGACATGCACTTACTATAGCACAGTACTGTAACAAAAGAGAGTAACAGTAGTTGTATACATGCATGTATGTACAGATAAAAATTTATATCGGATGGGTGAACAAACTTTTTTATCAATGTGAGAGGCCTCTGACCTTTGTACTCCTCTGACACTTAATATTGTACCTGCTTACACTACCACTTGCGCTAGAGGAGGTTGGCCACGCGTCATCATTCATGACGTCTCTGCTCACGTTACCATATACATGTATATAACTGAACAACTGTAAATAAAGCTCTTGCTTAATTGCTGAATTTATAACACCTGGCTAGCTGTGTCTGTTGTCTGGTTGTCTGGTTGGACCAGGATTAGCTAGACTATAGGGTAGAGTCTAGTTTAGTGGTACTGTTACTGTATAGCTGGTTATTTTCGAGGCACGAAATGTTCGAGGTTTTCGAAGATTGACCCAGAAACACAAAAATTTGGTACCTCGAAAATTGGTTTACATGTAGTGGTCATTTGAACCGCTATCCTCGAAAATAAAATGTTCGAAAATGTTTTGTTTGGGCAATCCGCGAAAATTTAGTGCCCTGAAAATAACCCGCTATACGGTATAATGTAGCTTGCAATGTACTGGCTGGTAAACACTTTATGCACTGATAACTTTCGGAATGGAGGAGATCGCTGGGGGTCGGGTTGGTTAATGTATATTCAAAATAGGCGGAGAGACACATAAATGTTGCCTTCAGTCTCTAATGACCGTGCACACCAGCTAGAAGTTTACATAGAAAATTATCTATGCCAGCTCAGCAAAAAAGTGGTGATCGTGTCCAACGTGCTCTGCGCTTGCGTATTGCATGTTGGTTCTGACCGCTTGCATGACGAGTCATTTATTTTAGCACTCTAAAAACACACCATAATTATTACATTCATGCTATAATTATAATTATATGCTAAATCAGGATTGTTTGGTTTGGAGGTGGTCCAACTTCTTCTCCTGTTCTTTAAATATTCTCTAAGATAGTTCGTTATTAATCTGACCGGCATTCTTTATCGCCTCCTTATATCTATATAATGCATGTTCCTTCGTACCTTAGCATCCTGAAATGTTCAGCTATATATAGTATGACTGTACGTTTTAATATGGTGTCACAATGACAGTTCCTTTAAGCTGTTTACAGTGCTCAGCCATACTTCATCATTAATTAGTTGGACATTTTTTCGTACCTCTAAATCTAATTCTTGTCTTTGTCTCTTAGCATCCTCCCACTGTTGTCTCTTCTCTGGTGAAGCATTCTGTTCGCAATTAACTTGGCCTAGTTCCTCTGTTACATTGATTGCCTGGAGTTCTACTATTAGTCCTTCTCGGTGACATTTCAATAGCCAGTCGACAGTAGTCTTTTCATAAATAATGTTAGCCACACGTAATATGAGTCTTGGCTTAACCACATCATGAGGAATACGAGTGATATTTGCTAAACAGTCTCTGCATGGCAAGTGCGTCACAGCTAATACAATAGTCTTACTCAATATACTCCAACTTTGCGGTTTTTTATGTAGATCTATACGTGATAATGTATCACAACATCCTCCATCACCATGCGCTTCGATTGGTCCGAAAATTTTTTCTTTACTCCTACCTACTGTATTTACAGCAATTATTTGCACTTGTGCCACTGCCACATACGCAGCTATTGATGATTGACTACTTTTGTAGAATGTTCGCTTTTCTCTAGCTTCCAGTGTTTCTTTCACGTCCGTCAAATTTGTAAAGAGCCTCCTAGTATTCACTGGTCTTGGAGCAATAGCTCGTAGTTGATCAACTGTGGTCACTATAGTATCTATGCTCGTATCTTTGTCTCTTCTCTTTCCTTGTATTTTTTCCCACTCATCATCACTAACTCCTTGAGGTCTGTAATGAGGAATTTCAGTGACAACCTTAATGGGCTGAATAAGCGTATGCACTATATTTTCGTTTAAATGAAAAAGCCAAAATACCAAATCGTCGATATTTTGTTTTCTACCTCCTCCATCTCCGAAGTACAGATTTGCTATGCGGAGTGTAAATGAAACTGTTGCTCCTTTTTTTATTAAAGACTCGAGGAAATCTTCCAAATCTTCTCTACACATGAAGCATGGGCTCTTTGAGAGATTGATAGTGATTGCAATATTGTCTCCTTGTTGTATCTGTCCCATGAGTAAAACATTAGCTTCTCTGATGAATAAAGTCTCAGCATGGGTTCCTCGACCGTCACTCACTGTTGGGTTAGCATGAGTCATAACTCCATTGATGACAACAACACTAAATGCTATAGTTGATAGATCATGATATGACATCCCCCAGAATATTTTCTGGAATTGCAATGCCAAAAGTCCTAGTTCTAGAGGTACCGGTGCAGCCATGACTTTCTTTTCTCTTTTAGTGACCAAAGTCTCATCTTGACCGTTACTCGCTGTTGTGATTGAATAAGTCTTAAAGTTATTGATGACAAGAACACTAGATGCTCCAGTTGATTGCCCCCCTAATTGCACTCCTCTCGGTCTTCTCCAGAATGCTTTCTGATATAGTTCAATTAGAAAATTCATGACTTTCTTTAGAAATGGGAGATACTTTGTGAATTGGGAGTTTTTATGTCTGCAAAAGGTCATGGTCATGGGTTGTGGTTGTGGTTATCCCATCTGGCGCAAACTGAAGGATTTCAAAACCATACAAAGCGGAGATAAACTCATGAAAGAGTACACCTCAGTAATTACCCCAATCTGATCACGCTTATAATAAAATTGTCTTGTTGTCTATGTACATGTCACTATTATGCATTATTAATATTATTATTATTACTGCATGTATTCCACAATTAGCCTCCTTAGGCACTTTTTGATTATTAATTAGCTAAATACCTCGTGCGTACGCAGCACGCAGCAGGGTAGAGTGATTGGTGTGTGTGTGTGAACACATGAGCTGTTTGAGTAAACTATACATTCATGGGCTGCTATTATGAGACAGTGGTTGAAAAATAATAGGCTGATAGTTGATTTGTATAGCCAATCTTCGAAGGGGACAAAAAACACTGTTCTCTAATCGATCTAATTGTTGCGATATAGATTCACAATCATTCCTGCTTCCTCATAATAATAATTAAGATTATTACGGTAAAGTTATATCCGTTTGCCGACATGCACTACCCTCTGTGGGTGTGATACTGGGGGGTGGGGTGGACTGCCCTCAACCTATCTCTGTGTATGTGGTGTTGGGGGGATCACAAACAGTGTCACATTTATTACACTATGCTTCACACAAGCTAATGTAATGAAAGTTAACACGCCTTGCCAACCTCAGAGCCTGTATAAAGTTGTCAATATTTTGAAAGCTATCTATGACTTGACATGTGTCTATGCAGGACGCACTGATTGTTTCTCTCCCTCCCCAATGTGCAGTGCCTTCTCGCTATTCTGGCTCTCTGAAGTATGGCCACCTCGATATACCGGCCATTTGGTTTGGCACGGATTGCTAGCTAGATTAGATGTTTACAGCACAAAACTCGCCCTGAATTGCAGCCACTCCTGCCACAAACTACGTTTATTATGGCTGGATAAGGCAAACTGGATTGTTGAACCCTGTACTGTAATCACTGCTCGTGACACTTCCCTCTGTGGGTGTGATACTAGGGGGTGGGGTGGACTGCTCTCGGCCCATCTATGTGTGTGTTTGGTGTAGACAGTTTCTCATTTATACACTGTGTTCACACATCACAAGCTAGTGTAAAGAATTTCGAAAGCTATAGCTATTACTCGTGTGTGTATGCGGGACGCACCTTAATGATTGTCTCTCTCTTTACCCAATAATTATGTTCAGTGTCTGACTCTGTTGGACCCAGTGAACTGTGAGCCTTTATGCAAAATACTGAGTGCATACCTGTAGGCTAGCAGCTGCCGTATAGCTGTACCTTACTTCATCGATGAGGTACAAATATTGAATACCTATAATTATAGGCTAGTAGCTATTTGTTGTTTCATGGAATGTAAGCTCATTATTTGTTCCTTTTGTGTGTCTATATAGGTGTATGGTGTTGGTCATAAGAGCTCTTCCCAGTATCTCGTGACAGCCTCAGAGACTCACCTCCAAGTCTGGGACCTCCTCTCTTGCTCAGGTGAGCATAGAGTGTGGTGATACAGTATCACTAAGCTATGGTGTTTATGTTTTAGTAGCTACATTTAAACTGTGAGTAGTATACGTACTGTACTTGTACATGTTATGCCAGCAAGTACTTTCAGTTGTTGAGCTAAAGAATAGAAGACCTTGTGAGCATAATCTACCAAAGTCACATGTATGCATTCATTCTTAAACCAGCTGTTATTGTGTGCTCTGTTGTTATTGAGTTTGTGTGCTTTCTTATCCAGTGCTGTGGTGTGTGAAGACCAGAGTGTGCTCCATGGTATCTGATCCTCTGAGTCAACTCACAGCTGTGTTTATGCCCTCAGGGAATGACACACATTGTGGGTGGCTGTGCATGTGAACATCTACTGTCTCCAAGGTTTGGATACGCTATCCTTTTTTGCTGTGAAGTCTACAAAAATCAGTATTGATTAATCGAAAAAAACTGCACTTTTTGAGCCGAGCTGTTAATTTATCTTGCAAAGGTCAACCATTTGCAATTATTGCACATGCATGGCAGTACAGTGTATAATTAGATAGGCATGGTCTCTATAATTATAAATTGCTCCAACCATCCAAGATCTAACCCCACTTGCTCTCTTGGGCCTCCCCACATTTCAAGGCCCTTACTCTCAAACAACACCTTCATTACCTTCTCTCCCACATGCATTACACCATCCTCCCATATTGTTTACTTCTTCTCTCTCTCTCTCTCAGATGAACTAAAGAGAGGTGGTCTCAACAAGATAGCCAGCTGCTCAGACGAGGAGACAAGAAATCAGTTCTCTGAGCTACTACACTGAAGAGATTGTGACAAAAGTGTGTAGTTGGCAAACAATGAATTCGATTATGGAATGGGTCTCGAATGGACTTGTTTTGCCATGGCAACCTGCACTTACACACTTGGTACAAAGAGAACAATGTGACTCTTTTAATACTGTCTATGAGTTATCACAATGTCTGCACGATTGTTGCTCAATGAATTTTTGAAAAAAAATGCTGTAACTATAGTGGGATAGGAGTGGCTGTACGTCCAATTTCAAAGCTAAAAAGTTATGTTTAGTAACTGTTTGGTAGTGCAAAATATGATTTATTTTCGGGCTATTATTATTTCATAGCTAGAGTTGAGATACGAATAATATAAATAGTCAGCTACACGAGAGATCAGTTCTCTGAGTAGTCTTTGCTCTGAACATGTGAAGCAAGAAACCATCAACTATTAGTCTTGTTGCATGTGCACCACTCATGTTGCTTAAAATAATGTTGACCAGAAAAAAGAATGGGGGTGGGGCTGGTATGCCTGCAGCCCTGATGCGCATGCGTAGATCTGTTTTCAGCCATGTGCTGCTCAACAGGAGAAAGAGATCTAGCTACTGGGCAAATCAAACTCAATGGAAGCCAGCCCAAACAAAGCAACTGGTAAGTAGATTTGTTGTGTACATATTATCCATTATAATACGTCTAGTCTATAAAATAATTATGTTAATTATACCACATTGCCGGTATTCTGCATTCTGCAATGCAATGGATAACCAATTGTTGTTGTTGTTACAGATGTCTTCATGATTCAATCCAAATGACAACCAAGATAACAGACCACTCGCTGCACATGCAGAGGGAGCTATGATGACTGTACACCCACTGTGCCAGACAACGTTGAAAGCGAAATAAGGTACCGTATTACTAGAATAATTATGTTGCGATCAAAAAACCTTTGCGAATGTGCCAAATCAGCAGGCTATTTGTTCTAGGTTTTGCGATTTTATTATTGCGAATTGATCAACCCTCAGAGTTCGCATATGTTTGATACTCGCAAAACATTCTAGTAGTAATATTACTATAATTTATATGGCACTCCCCAAGATAGAGAATTCTTTCCTGATATCCTTTTTGTCCCCCTCTGTATGAGCATGGACAGCACCTCTCACACTTCATGCTTGGGTGAACGCACTGTGCTTGCATGTAGATTAATTATTGTAGTAACCTTTATTCTCTTCTCACATGTATACAGTGGTTTTCCATACCTTTGCAGGCTATACTCCAAGAGCACTGCAACCACAATGTACTGATTACCTGTCTGTGTTATTTTAGTCCACCCACACATCACAAAAATCAATGATGGGTAAAATACTGGCTATTGCAGACTTTTCACACAACTCAAGGGGTTACTACTCTACTTTCACAGCACTCCTTCTATAATTATAATGCTTGAGGTCAACAAGCTGCTTTCGGAAATATCCAATTTTGAGACTAGTAAATATAGGTCCTCCGCTCCCTATAGCTATGCATACAAGTTTTAGCTCATATCATTTAGCCACAATGAACCAAGCAACAAGTTAGCTGAGCTACCATCAGAGCTACCATCACTTCAGTCAGACAAAATATGAGACACCTGGAACATTTAGCAGCTATTATAATTATTTGGTGAGTGAGCTATTAGAATTTGGCGATTTTTAATTTGACGTCTTAGGCTACTACAGCAATTAGGTCCACTAATTTGGCAGTTTTGAAATTGCCAAATTAAAACCAGTTACAGTTTGCAGTTTGCATTTTGCAGGCCATAGCAAGTAATTTTGTTGGCTTGTTACTAACAATCATAACAGAAGCCAACCAAAATACTATATTTACTACATTGTGGTTGCAGTGCTCTTGCAGTATAGCCTGCAAAGGTAAGGAAAACCACTGTAGTTAAGTTGTCTGATGCCACATGTATATAACTAACTTAGTCTAGTAACATAGCTAGAAGCTCTATATATATATATATTATTGTATATATAATTATATAGTTTCTTCTTTTGACTTTTGTTCGAGAGTATAGTAGTATAGAAGCCGCTCGCTTGTTTGCTGCAAATTCTACTTGTTTAAGTGAGTACTCATTTCGTGCAAAACTGCATGGGGGAGGAGCTGTATGTTTCCATTGTTGGTGGACTATAATTTTGTCCATAAGCCGAGCTAGATCAGGGTTGAATTGAATAGAGACACAGATTTAGAAATGAATCAGTTGATGATGATAATAGGTTGACTGTAGTGACTAGTAGCCTTGGGATCTAGAACATGTGCATTTGGTATCTGTATATGGTACCTATAATATAATAGTGTAAAGTTTACCATGCATGCAGTTGAAGTAAATACAGCATAGCTATATATAAGAGGACTATAGACATGTCATAGGTTTTCCAAGTGTGCATGTGCATAGCCCTCACGGTTTCTAGGATAGCCGTGAGATCGAGGCCGTTAAATAATGTTTGACTGACTAGAAATATATGACCGCTTGTAAACTACAAATAGCCTGGTACTATATTATGGAATTCGAGAGTATAACAGAAAACTCATTACACATGCGCATTGTCACTACTGGACATTTCCTCTTGGGAACTGGAGGAGGGGCAGTAGCACTAGCTGGTATATACATATTTTGAGCCTCGGGTCATTGCAGCTGGTAAGGTTGAGCGTGACGCAGGTGGCAAATTTTTTTATGATAGCATTTGTTTATAATTAGCTGTATTCTCAGGAGGCCAAACATTTACAAAACTGGTCAACAATTGCAAACACACTTACAATTTATTTTTGGTTGCTGGCTTTTTAGTGAGTCACAGTTGAGGTAGAGGTCTGCCGGGGAGTGGAGGTCTAACTGCATATTCTGAGGTAGCTATGAGAGCATGTCTCCACAGATGTTCAAATACTATTTTGCGGTAAAAACTACTGTTCACTCTAGGTACAACTATGCTGAGAGGGGAACTGAGGTAGTCAAGACAACCCTTCACTGGCATGCTCACGCTGTTGGGGACCTCTGCTTCACCACTGATGGTACGTAATCTCCAACCATGGGTTTTGGTTTAGTTTAGTTTTCCAGTAATTTTAAATCTTTATGTATCCTTACCTACAAGTATTGTGCACATGTGATAGTCTCTATATGTGATAGCAGGAGTGCATGAATACTCATACACTCTGGTGATAGTCTCCTACATGTGATAGCACTTGTAAGCTATGTATAGCGTTGCCTGTGTCTAGAATTGTCTAGTTGCTCACTTCCTTCTTTCATGCTCCCCCCACAGGCACATATCTGGTCAGTGGTGGTGAGGAGGGTGTACTCGTCCTCTGGCAGCTGGACACACACAAGAGAGAGTTTCGTCCTCGTCTTGGCTCACCCATCACACACCTCGCCTGTAGCCCTGGTGACAAGAGTACTTCACTGTCGGTCTGCAAAGCAATGGTGAGCCCTCAGGGATGACTCCAATGCAGATATCATAGCGCCCCCATCCTTGTAGTTAGTTTTGGTGTCCAGATCTCAATTTCAGAGATTATATTTTGCTGCTCTACTTCCTAGACACTGTAGCTTGTACTTATTATGTTGTCTTGCTAATTACCACGACCATTATTTTGATTTCACATGTACATACCGTATAGCAGGTAATTTTTGTGGGATAAAATATTCGTTATTTTCGTGGGCAGGCTGACCTCCACGAAATTTTATCGTAGGCGTGGCTTATCTGAACATAGGAATGCCGTGCAGCCACGAGACTAAACGAAATTTTTACTCACGAAAACCACCTTTTCTCGAGTTGAACGAATTTTTTACCCCACGAAACTTACCCGCTATACGGTATAGCTTTAGGTGCTTTGAGTGCATAATGATATGTGATTGTGTGTTTGGTGTTGTGGCTTGTGTCCTTCATGTCATGGTAAATAGGGTGCTTCCCCCTTTGCTTATTAATATACCAGTACCGTAAATTTTTGTGAGGTGCAACATTTCTAAGGACAGAGCAGTTTTAACGCGATAATTAAAAGGGTAAACTCCCACGCACCGGTATTTCACATGCAAAGCTCTTGGTGGGTGTGGTTTCCTGGCATTGAATCGCAAATATTACGACCCACGAAACATTTTCCGCTTTACGATACTTGAATAGTAGCTGGGCTAATAGAAGCTCAGTGTAATAATAAAAATTATGGTGCATTATTAACCATCTGGCCGTTGATTTCCAGTGGTACAAGTGGTATCAGGACTGGACACTGAGGTGGAATGGACTATCGGAGGACTGAGGAGGTCCCAGACTGTAGACCAGAGTGGAATCAATACTGGCCTAGTAATCTGTCCACGTTCCATGTCTATAGTGACCAACAGTACGCCCGGGTTCATCCAGTTCTACGACCCAGTCAAGGAGTCAGTCACCCAACAAGTGAGTGCTTGAACATTGCTAAGTTAGTACTGTAAAGTTGTAATGAAATGTCTTCATAATTAAACCAAAAGTCGTTATCTGTGCAAGTCTTATGAGCAGTTCTCTGGGTTACTAGCAAGGATTCTTCTCACACACACACACACACACACACTAGTTGAATGTGACGGACCTGAACTACGTGTCTCGGCCTGATGACACGCCCCTCTCTCTGACCACAGTGGACCACACCTCTTTCTCTCCTGATGGGGACTGGTTAGCAACAGTGAGTGGATTAGTTTAATAGCTGTTATACATGTGTTACACATGTGTGTGACCGAGAAATTATATAATTATTGCTTGAAACAACAGTAAAAAAAATCACATTGCTACTGTACCTAAACAATGTGTGAACTAATAATTATGCTCTAGGTTGAGAGCAGAGATGATGGTAAGACTGTCCCTGAGTTACGGATGAAGCTATGGCAGTACAGCTCATCTCAACAAAGGTCAGGCTCACTTTTAGGTAGTCTCAGTGCTCTTGGTTCTGTGTATTTGTCAATTTTCATTTGTCTCGGTGCAGCGTTAATTTTCTGAACATGATCTGCAATTTTAGAGTCGTATAATTTTCGTTCACGTATAACGTCTTCAGGGTTCTCTTGACGAGTGTCAAGACTTGGTACTGGTAGTTCATCCCACACTGCTATTGGTTCTAGTGTAAAGTTGGCTCCCCTGTCTTTCATATTCCATTTCCAGTCAGCCAGTTGTTCTCTAATTGCTCCATCGCTTTGGGGTGGTTTTCCATGATACAGGTAGCCAATGCGGAGCTTGTAGTTGACAGTAAGCTTAAGCCTCTCTTCCCAATCCACGAGCATGTCCAGTATTGCAGATTGACACTCTAAGCAAGGGCTATATGTAGCCATCGTGGTGAGACTGATTGTTGTTTGTCCAGTTACATTCCTCTCATCAAGCCATTTTTTTATCTTCTTAATGGCATCTAGCTCGGCGTGCTCCTTATCTGAATCTGATCTATCTCGATATACCTCCCCACTCGGTTCCAGTCTCACTTGATATACAGCTACTATTGTTGAGCTGTCTAGTGAGTTAACTTTATAGAAGCGACACCTGTCTTCTTGTGGCTTGAGCAGGTCACCGAGGTCACCTAGTGTTCTCACATCTGTATAGTTAAGTCAATCATTATTACTTATACACTTAGGGTTACAAACAAATAGAAAGCTTACCCTTACCGGCCATTGATACTTGAAACTACTCAGCTCTAATTAGTGGTCTTTCAACTGAAACCTATGTCGTGGTCTAGTGGGTTGATTTTGCCCTTGTGTTTACTTATCACATCACATGATCTCAACAATCACTTCAGCATGCAAACATGTAGCCTAGTTGTGGCCAGAAGAGGGTATGACAAGCAAGAGCAATTAGGCTTGATTGAGAGCTGTAATTACATTGGGTTCACATGTAAGCATAGGTTTGTTAATGCTGCTTCCTTGATTCTTCTAATCCTTCTTCCTTCTCTTTAGGATGACATTGTGTTTCCTACTCCACGTGGGTGACCACCAGCTGACACACCCCTTACTGAGTCAGCTAATCAAGTCTTATAATTAGCTCCAGCATGTCGTACCTCCTCTGCCATTGGTAGCAAATTCTAAAACTATAGTTTAGTGGGTTATAAATGTCACTTAGTGGTACATTTTACTGCCTGCATATCACATCACATGATTTTCTATGTATTAGTTAAAGCATGTGCAGTATCGCATTACCAGGAGCAGATTACAGAAGGAGCGTCTTACGTTGAGAATCGCATCTTGTGCAAGTTTGCAAAGCATGACTTATAATGCAAAACCCTTAGTGGGTGATAATCATCTGCGGGTGAGTGCTAATTGAGTAAAGTGAAACGCTACAGCTAGCTAGTTAGCTATAGGCCTGGTAGTAAGCTCTCTCTCTTCTAAGAACCCCAGTAAGAGGACAAGCTTTGTGCTATCAACTGACTAATTCTTGTGCAAAACTGCCTCTTATAACGGACAAACAGGAAACCACACCCACTTTATGTCCAATATGGTAGAGGTCGTTTGTAATGTTATTGCTAGTCATACTGCCATTACTACAGGCATACTGCAAACATAATAATTATTGCTTTATATCTTGATTTCAGCAAGTTCCTTAGCTTCTTGAGCTAGAAATAGGCAGACAATACATGAACATACTATCTATAATTCCTTGATATGGAGTAATTTGAATGAACCTCCGAAAAGAAGACAAAAGCTCTGCTCCCAAAGTCTCCTTTATTTGGAGGAAGAAACTACCTCACCTTGTATACAACTAGCTAACAGTATCAACTATTAACGAACAAAAATTTTGTGCGTATACCTAATGCTAAGCTTTTAGCTGTACGCACTAACGTGTCCACGTCCAAGCAGTGAGCCCACCCTTTTTCCAGTCTTCCTGGTGTTAAGCGAGCCCCACCCATCCGTCCTGCCCTTGTCAACAAGTGTCTAGCTTCTTTTTGGCTGTGTAGGATCTAGTATAAGATCAATGTGCCCTCAAGGCAAGGGAGTTTATGGTAGTTAACCCCACCTAGGTGCTATGATAAAGACCCAAGTGGGGTATATTCTGGCTTAATTAGTGAGCTGCCAGCAGGTTTAACTGAGCTAGTAACCTACTGCATGACTGGTTTCTTAGCTCAATTTTCTAGCAATTTCAGTTTTTGCTTGTGTTTATTTGGTACCAACAACTAGACTGTACAATAGAGTATGCCTATAATTATATAGATGAAATTGTGGTTGAAATTGTTTGTATAAATGTGCAATCTTATGTTAATTGTTAAAGTATACATGTATATGTAGTTGTTAGTCCAACATTGTATTTTCTGTGATATTATTACTGCCTAAAACTGCTTCTATGAGGACATGTATTCATCTGAGTCTGGAGAAAACGACTGAGGTGATTGCGTTTCACTGAGAGGAGGAGACATTCTGGACTCTAGTTCTCTTTTTAGAGTCTGGAATTCAGTTTTTAAAATTACATATCGGTCAACTATTTGTCCTGACAAGGATGGAAATGGAGCATAGAAAGGTTGTAGGCAGACGTGGATTAAATTTCCTCTTAGACGCTCTATCCACTCAATGAAACTGTCTCTTTCTTTGCCTACAGGAACTTTGGCGATATATAGGACCAGTTTGTTGTTCACTCCATAAAGCTTCTTTTCTCCCAGGAACTTCGTAATCCTCTCTTGGCATTTGATGGAGGGCACGTGTGCACATACCAATATGAGACACTTTCTGATAGATCCCCACGACAAGGGAATTCTAGTTTTAATTTCGTGTATTGCCTTCTCAAATAGATGATCTCCATCCACCTTATATGACTCTCTAATCTCTGTTGGTCGTTTCTCATCCATCGTAACAGCTGAGACTATGACCTGGAGTAGTATCATTTGTTTATCACTTTCGTCTATGAAGTATGTTCGTGTCAAATCTGACCACACCAATTTGAAGTGTTTAATCAAATTCGTCACATGTGTAGTCCCGTTTTGAATGTTATCAATTTGTCAGTTAATTCTCGTATCTTCATCTATTCTATTGCTCCTTTGTTCCTCAGTTATCTTCACCTTTCTTGTTAGCATAGCTATTTCTGAAATCACATTGATAGCACTCAAACAGACTCTAATTTTTCGCACTTCAAGGTCTTTTATCCAGTAATCTAACTTTCTTTCTGCTTTATCAGGTTTAGACTTTTCTAATACAATCGTGCTATCCTTAAAGTGAAATAAACGGGTACCCGACAAGAAATGAACAATGCTTGCAAGTCTTCTCGACATTTAGAGCACGGACTATTGCTGATCAACATTGTAACAGATACAGCTTCTGGTGTGTATATTCGACTATTTCTTTGCAATCCTTCGTTTGCTTTTTTACAAAATAGTTGTTCTGCATGAAGCTGAGGGTTAGATGTTTTTACAAAGTTTGTTAGTATAGGTTCCGTCCGTCCCTGTACTCTCAGTTCAAATTTACACATGACTCCAGTTTTACTTCGTGGATCGTAGAAACACTCCAATGCTTGATCGAAGCATAGCTCTTCTTCAAAATCTTTTAGCCTCGGGCTAGGAGTCAACTCATTGTGGTCTGTGGTTATATATCCTTCAGCCATTGCTATATGATTTTAAAGAACAATTACACAATTAGTCAGCATACATATGTGGCGTATGTGGTGTGTGCCTTTTTAATGCTCGCCATGGTAACTTGATTCAAAGTATTGTTATAATTCATTGGTCACTGACTCAAATAGTAGGTACCATCATTATGTAGTAGGTACTATTGTGTGCTTACCATACTATTGGTTGTGCGTTGAGATGCTGGCATGTGTAGCACTTAATTATGGCTGGCTGATTGATAATCTCTATGTACGCATATATAATTTACTGTGTCAACAGAATCCTTATAAGACCCAGATCTTGCATAATGTATGTGTTGTTGGTACTCTATATATTTATAACTTACCATTTGTGGCCATTGATACCAAGTACTTGAAACTACTCAGCTCTTCAGTGGTCTTTCAACTGAAACTTGTGTGCGTGGTCTAGTGAGTAGTGATTTTATCGAGAAGTGGGTATATGAATATCACATCACGTGATTCATTGTTTAAATGAATGCTGTGCCTTTCCGCAATGTACATCTATGTCCAACAACATGATTGACCCATATAGTACTGTCTGCTAGTTTATACATGTATGTATAGTCTTACTCTGCCAAATAATTATTGATACGTAGAGTAATCGATAATGATTGTGTGTATTTTATTGTCTCCCTCAGATACACTCTGAACATTTGTGTGGAGCCACCTCACGATCGACCTGTCACCAGCATCACCTTCCAACCACGTCACCATACCAACAAGACGTCCAATCAGATCCCTCTATATATTGGTCTCTACGAGTCTAGATAGCCACTTCAAGACGTGGGTCCTCCTAGGAGAGGAAGTGGGTGTGTCATGGTCGTGTCAGGCAGTGGGTTACTACCATGGTCTGGAGAGTGTGGGGGCGTGCTTCAGTGAGGATGGGTCACTACTGGCTGTCAACTTCAAGACTGTGAGTGCATGATAATATTGGTTGAGGTTGAGATTCCTAGAAATCATTGCATTTCTCTTATTCAGTCTGATTGCAATCACAAACAGTATCACATGCACATACCGAACTATAGTTATATACCACACCTTGACAATAATTATTCCTGGGGTATACCTCCCTAAAGGTAGCTTGCCCCCCCTCCGTCCCCCTAGTAATTTTCTCTGGACTAAAGCTTCGTGTAGCTATGATTTGTGTGTGTGTATGCTGTTTGTGATTACTGGTTGTCTCTATCCAATATGTTCAGTGTCTGACTCTGTGGGACCCAGTGAACTGTGAGCTGAGGAAGACTCTCTGCAACCCTTTCAAGAGTGGAGACTATCGGTGAGCTAACAGTGCCACTGTAGTGTACACACATGGAGCTTTGGTGTACTTGTAAATTGTTTTCGTAAGTGTGTGATGTTGGGTACCTGTATATGCTGGCCTTTGGTCTGTGCAAAGTACTGTCTCTTATTCAATCTCATATGTTGAAGGCTAGCAGCTACTTGTTTCATGGAATGTAAGCTCATTATTTGTTCCTCTTGTGTGTCTATAGGTGTATGGTGTTTGGTCATAAGAGTTCTTCCCAGTATCTCGTGACAGCCTCAGAGACTCACCTCCAAGTCTGGGACCTCCTCTCTTGCTCAGGTGAGCATAGAGTGTGGTGATACAGTATCACTAAGCTATGGCATTACGTTTTAGTAGGCTGTGAGAGTAGTACATAGTACACTGTACATGCCAGCAAGTATTGTAAGGTGTTGAGCTAGCCCCTGTGCCACCAAGGCCATTCACACATGAAATTATTTTTCGCTGTGCTTTGTTGTTATTGAGTTTCTGTGCTTTCTTATCCAGTCCTGTGGTGTGTGAAGACCAGAGTGTGCTCCATGGTATCTGATCCTCTGAGTCAACTCACAGCTGCGTTTGTGCCCTCAGGGAATGACCCACCATCCACACATTGTGGGTGCCTGTGTATGTGACCATCAGGAGTTCATGCACTCCTGGCTGTAGGGATCGAGGCTACTATTTGAATGCGGCCTTTATACAAGAGCACCCTCTGATCAAGCACATATACAGCTAAGCAGGGTATATAGCTATTAATGTTGTAAAAAATATAAATATATAGTAGATAGCTGCAGTGCATGTGAGTTTATTATTATCTCAACTGTGCGCTGTGATTAGGACCTACATGCAGTGTACTAGTCTTTAGAGCAGCAAAAAATTATCCATTAATAGCGTTGCAAACTATTGGTATTGTTTTTTATCTAGCTATTATACGTAGGTGTACTCATAATTAACACACACCAAGCATTAATGCTCTTGTTCTAAACTGCTAGCTTTTGTCTTTCACCTTTAATGCTGCTAGTTTCTCCGTTGCTAGTTTTGTATCCCTTGCTAGTTTTGTATCCCTTGCTAGTTTTCTCTTTTCTATAGCGATTTTGATCTCCTCAGCATGTTTTTCCCTATTAACTTTATGTTCACCTTCGTCTTCCTGCCTAGCAATAGCATCCTTTTCTTCTTTAGATAAATAATCTAGTTCTCTGGCTACTTCGATAGCTTCCATTGAAGCAGTGACTTCGGATATATCATTTAAATCAACCATCCATTTGGAAATTGCCTTAATCCTTTCTTCATGTGAACGTAGCTCAGTGTCGTAGATGTAGGCAAATCGTAGTACGAATGTTATAGTCTCGCATTTTAAATATTTTAAATAGTCCTTGAGCAAGTCTCGACAATTTTTGCATGGGGTTAGGCTGATGTTCATCACAAGTGAGAGGGATTTCAGTGATTGATCTACGCCAATGATCTTCTTGATTTTTTCAATAACAAATTCCTCGGCATGTGTTCCATCCTTAGTAGATTTTTTAAAGCCGTAATCTTTCCCTGGGTCAACCTTGTCTTTTTTCTTGTGTTTTTTGTTGAAGGTCAGTTTGCAGAAAGCAGTGACTGTATATTTATCTTCGTTAATAACTTTATAAAACCGTTTCTTCTCAGTTGGGGTTACAGTAACTATTTTGCCATCTTCGTCTTTCAGACTGCCGTCAATAAATTCTTGAAAAAGCCCATGATGATGAGAACGACCTTCGGCCATTTTACTACTTTTGTTCCCTCAAGTTGCAGTATCAAACAACCTTTGTTCTCACTTGTATTGACCTCTGTGTGTATGCTTGGATAATATATAAATCCTCTCATAATGCTTTCAATGATATAGATTGTTACCTTTCTGTAATCTTGTCAAAGAGCTCAAAAGAGACTGATTGCAACTCAAAATTTAAAGCATTAGTTTATCTTAACTACCTACTTATCAGATGATGTATAGGGCTATAAACTGCAATTTATAGGCCATCAGGAAACGTTGTTATCAGGCTGTGGTGAAGTTGCTATACCGCTTTACTTTCCCCCATACAAGTGTACTAATATAATTATGTACATGTACTGTTGCAACCAGCAATCATTATCAATGATGAAGTAAAATGCATGAGAAGCAAACAACACACAATTTATTAATTTCTCCAGTCTGTTGCTGTTGGCCACACACACTTTTTGTCCATTCAGCTCCTTAGAGAGCACATCATTGAACCCTGCAATGTATAATCTCTGCTCGTCATACATGCAGCACTCGTGCAAATGTATTTACTATCAGGACTATTTGGCGTTAGGTGCTTTCCCCTTTTATTTGTTAGTCTACGTGTGATTGTATGTTTAATGACTTGTGTCCTTACGTGATTTCCCCTTGTTTGACAAGTACTTGTAATAATAGCTCTGCTAACGAAGCAGCTCAGTTTAATAATAATGAATCCCGGGTCTATTTTCAATTGATTTCCAGTGGTGCAAGTGGTATCAGGACTGGACTATCGGAGGACTGAGGAGGTCCCATACCCAGACTGACCAGAATGGAATCAATACTGGCCTAGTGATCTGTCCACATTCCATGTCTATAGTGATCAACAGTACGTCCGGGTTCATCCAGTTCTACGACCCAGTCAAGGAGTCAGTTACCCAACAAAGTGAGTGTATGAACTTGCTGTTATGGTAGTACTGTTAATGTCTTCACACATAACAGATAACCATTCATTATACATGTACATGTTTCGTGTGCAAGCTTTTATGATGTGTATGCAGTTCTTCTCTGGGTTACTAGCAAGAGTTCCTCACACACACACATTCTAGTTGAATGTGACGGACCTGAACTACGTGTCTCGGCCTGATGACACGCCCCTCTCTCTGACCACAATGAACCACACCTCTTTCTCTCCTGATGGGGATTGGCTATAGCAACATGCAGTGAGTGGAGCTGCACGTTTAATACTGTGGCTTAGAGTTTGTACAGTAGTTTCTGAGAAACACATTGCTATGTTACAATTAAACTAATCATCTTCTAGGTTGAAAGTAGAAGCTATAATTATAGTACATGTATATAGAGCATTTCAGATAACCATGCATGTTCGTTGTACCACGAGGAGTTTGTTATCTTTTAACAGTCTCTTCGTATAATTTTGACGATTTTAGTTTCTCATCTACTCACTAGCATAAACATTAATGTTACGATAATAATCTGTACAGCCAATCGTAACAAAAAGTTGCTAGTGATCGGGCCTAAGAAACCAGTGATTATTTGTGTGGCCGTATGTCTGCATTGATAAAAATATGGCATGGTATATAGTAACAAGAAACACGTGCATTCAAAACTATTTAATGTAGTATGTGTTTTTGCAGACTAGCTACCCGTATAGTCACACACAAACAAGTGAGTACACTATCTTTACACCTTGCATTTATCGAGTAGTTGCTTCGTCATTTCATCATTAGCTGTTTCACTATCTTCATCTCCGCTTTCATTCTCTGTATCTGCTTCGTTATCTTCATCATCATCGTCAGTCCCAGTAGCTGCTTTACTATCTCTGTCGTTAGACTGTGGCTCGTTAGTGTTAATATATTCAACATGAACTGCAATTTTTTCCGATTAGGTATTGTTTTTTGTGACAATTCTTCACACTCAGGGCAGTCCACCACGGAGGCTTTTAGTTCCTTGCATGAATCACACTTCACAGGACGAGGCGTGTGATCTGAGTTCATCGCACACTGCTATTGCTTCTAGTGTAAAGTTGACCCCACTGTTGTTAATATCTCTTTTCCACTCTACCAGCTTTACTCTAAACTTCCCTATCACTGAGACGTTTCTTTGGTTTTGTTAGTGTTGGTGCTGAATCATGATAAAGGGAGCTAATGCGAAGCTTGTAACTGACAGTAAGCTTAAGCTTCTCTCTCCATTTCTTGAGCATATCTAGTATCTCAGGCTGACAGTCCAAGCAAGGGCTCTTGGTAGCCGTAGTGGTGAGACTTATTGCTTTTTGTTCAGGACGATTCTTTTCGAGCCATTCTGATATTTCTGTTAGCACATGTTTCTCGGCGTGCACACCATCTCTTGTTTTTGATATAAATCGCTTGCTTTCCCCACTAGGTTTCAGTATCACATGAATTACAGCTACTACTGTTAAGCCGTCATGTGACAGTACTCTTTAGAAGCGATTTTTGTCCGGAATCGATCAGCTTACTGAAATCACTTAGTGTTTCTTTTCCTGCGTATAATAATTAATTTTTAGCTTCAAACCCTTATGATGTTTGCTAACACTTGTATTAACATGAACCACACATACATATCCAGCAATGCCATCAACATATACAGAGTGTCATACAGGGTGGGGGGGGCGGGGGAAAGGGGGGATATCCCCCTAGCTCCAATTCCCCCGCCCCCCCCCCTTTCAAATACTACTGAGTGTCCATAGCTGGGTATTGACATAACAGTTGACCTTTTTTTAGCAACATTTTCTGGTTACTTTTCTCATTTCTCCCCTCTACTTTAAAATCCTGTGTAACACCCTGATATATAGGTCAAGTGTATGCTATCCCTTTATGTCACATACCCATGGGTAACCTATCCACAATAACCACAATAGTTATCATGTATGTGGATATGATATAGACAAATGAAGTGGTATCTTACCTGTGGCCATGGTCATATATATATATACTTGAAACTAGTAGTCTGTCAACTGGGACGTCTATTGTTGATCTTACCGTGAATATATAGTATCGATCACATGATACTTAAATGTATGAATACAATGCGACTTTTTATATAATAGCTAGACAGCGTACAATGATAATTGCCCCATCAGCTTGTGCTCATGCCCATATAATGTATGTGATTCGATAATAGTTACTGTCTGCTGTTTATGTTAGTAGATTCAGTGATGTTTTTCTGATCGTCTATTATTAATTGTCTCCCTCAGATACACTCTAAACACTTGTGTGGAGCCATCTCACGATCAACCTGTCAGCATCACCTTCCAACCACGTCACCGTACCAACAAGACGTCCAATCAGATCCCTCTATTGGTCTCCACAAGTCTAGATGGCCACTTCAAGACGTGGGTCCTCCTAGGAGAGGAAGTGGGTGTGTCATGGTCGTGTCAGGCAGTGGGTTACTACCATGGTCTGGAGAGTGTGGGGGCGTGCTTCAGTGAGGATGGGTCACTACTGGCTGTCAACTTCAAGACTGTGAGTGCATGGATAATATTGGTTGAGGTGCACAATTATACCTAGAACTCATCACAGTCAGTCTGATTGCAATCACAAACAGTATCACATGCACATACCGAGCAATAGTTATATACCACACCTTGACAATAATTATTCCTGGGGGTATACCTCCCTAAAGGTAGCTCCCCCCCTCCGTCCCCCTAGTAATTTTCTCTGGACTAAAGCTTCGTGTAGCTATGACTTGTGTGTGTATGCAGGATGCACTATTTGTGATTACTCTCTCTCTATCCAGTGTCTGACTCTGTGGGACCCAGTGAACTGTGAGCTGAGGAAGACTCTCTGCAACCCTTTCAAGAGTGGAGACTATTGGTGAGCTAACAATGACACTGTAGTGTACACACATGGAGTATTTAGTGTACTTGTAAATTGTTTTCGTAAGTGTGTGATGTTGGGTACCTGTATATGCCAACCTTTGGTCTGTGCAAAGTACTGTCTCTTATTCAATCTCATAATGTTGAAGGCTAGCAGCTACTCTTTCATGGACTGTAAGCTCATTATTTGTTCCTCTTGTGTGTCTATAGGTGTATGGTGTTTGGTCATAAGAGCTCTTCCCAGTATCTCGTGACAGCCTCAGAGACTCACCTCCAAGTCTGGGACCTCCTCTCTTGCTCAGGTGAGCATAGAGTGTGGTGATACAGTATCACTAAGCTATAGTGTTATGTTTTAGTAGCTACGTTTAAGCTGTAAATACACTGTCCATACATTTGCCAGCAAATATTTCCTTTTTAGCCAAAGAATAGAATACCTTGTGAGCATATAGTCTACCAAGGTCACATGTATGTTGTGTGCTCTGTTGTTATTGAGTTTGTGTGCTTTCTTATCCAGTTCTGTGGTGTGTGAAGACCAGAGTGTGCTCCATGGTATCTGATCCTCTGAGTCAACTCACAGCTGTGTTTGTGCCCTCAGGGAATGACCCACCATCCACACATTGTGGGTGGCTGTGCATGCCACATCTCAAGGAGTCCTGACAAGTTTTTGCATAATTATGGTTTCTTAGCTAGGCATTGTACAATTGTGATTTTGGCCAAGTCTCATTCCTAACAAATTTCACGTATGTATTAAGTCTTAAATGATATTGCTTGTTTAGAATGGTCTTCATAAATGTGTACCTGATTGACCCCCCCCCCCCCCACACACACAGTGTACCTGATTGACCCCCCCCCCCACACACAGTGTACCTGATTGACCCCCCCCCCACACACACACACACACACACACACACACACACACACACAGTGTACCTGATTGACCCCCCCCACACACACACACACGCACACACACACAGTGTACCTGATTGACCCCCCCCTCACACACACAGTGTACCTGATTGACCCCTCCTCCCCTACACACAGTGCACCTGATTGATCCACTCAATTGACCGTACATCACTCTGTGTGCTCGGGGCAAGTGCTGGGGGCGTATTTCTACCTCTTCAGTCAGGGGGTTACATCCACACTGTACTTTATGGACAAGGCACAGGTCAGTACCATACAAGTGATCTTAGGAACAATAATTATTGTTTGTAGGTTAGTTTTGTTGCTTCAATAAAATGCATGGTCCTTCTGTTCCTTTGAGGCATCTGCCTGTAGGAGACTGTGTAACCATGGTCCTTTCGTTTGTATAAAACAATACTTACAGTGATATTATTTCCATACCATGGGGTGGACTGCCGTGTGTGTGTGTGTGTGTGTGTGTGCGTGCGTGCGTGCGTGCGTGTGCAGTCTTTCATTTATACACTGTGTTCACACATCACAAGCTAGTATAAAGAGTATGTATCACACCAATGTATTTCGAAAGCTATAGCTATGACTTGTGTGTGTATGCAAGACACACCTTAATGATTGTCTCTCTCTTTACCCAATATGTTCAGTGCCTGACTCTATGGACCCAGTGAACTGTGAGCTGAGGAAGACTCTCTGCAACCCTTTCATGAGTGGAGACTATTGGTGAGCTAACAGTGCCACTGTAGTGTACACACATGGAGCTTTGGTGTATTTAGTGTTTGCTTTTAATGAAAAATCTAATGTGCAGATGTTGAATACTTGTAGGCTAGCAGTACTTGTTTCATCGAATGTGAGCTCATTATCTGTTCCTCTTGTGTGTCCAGGGTTTCATACAGAGGGGGGGGGGGGGCGCCCTGGGATTTCCCATCCCCAGGAAAATTTCCCCCCCCTAGAAATTAATGATGTCATATTAAAAAAGTCTTTCTCCTTAAAATTTATACACAAAAAACCCAAATTGCATTTCAGATAACCATTCCTCAAAAAATGTTCTGGGAGGACCGAGGCTTGAAAAATAATAGGCTGATAGTTGAAACTTGTAGGTGATCTTCGAAGGCGATAAAAAACACTCTAATCCTTGATTTATAGTCTATTCATGATATCATTCTCGCTTCCTCAAAGTCATTACAGTAAAAGTTATATTTGTTTGCCGACATGCACTACCCTCTGTGGGTGATACTGGGGGGTGGGGTGGACTGCTCTCAGCCCATCTCTGTGTGTGGTGTTGGGGGGATCACAAACAGTGTCATATTCATACACTGTGCTTCACACAAGCTAGACAGTATAGGCTGAAGCCCCCCCTCCCCATCCTCCCCATTCTCCGCATCCTCCCATTTGGTTATGTAATGAAAGTTAAACGCGCCTTGCCAACCTCAGAGCCTGTATAAAGTTGTCAATAGGCTAGGGAGTACGTATATACCACACCTTATATCTTATATTTTGAAAGCTATCTGTGACTTGACATGTGTCTATGCGGGACGCACTGTTGGTGATTAATGATTGTTTCTCTCCCTCCCTCCCAATATGCAGTTCCTTCTCGCTATTCTGGCTCTCTAAAGTACGGCCACCTCGATCGATATATTGGCCATTTGATTTGGCACGGATTGCTATAGCTAGATGTTTATGGCACAAAACTCGCCCTGAAATGCGGCCACTCCTGCCCAAAACTAGGTTTTCATATGTTTATTACGGCCGGATAAGACGGTTTTGCAAACTGGATTGATGAACTCTGCACTGTAATCACTGCTTGTGACACTATACCCTCCGTGGGTGTGATACTGGCATGGGGGTGGACTGCCCTCGACCCATCTGTATGTGTGTGTGTGTGTATGGTGTAGACATGCAGTCTTTCATTTATACACTGTGCTCACACATCACAAGCTAGTATAAAGAGTATGTATCACACCAATGTATTTTGAAAGCTATAGCTATGACTCATGTGTGTATGCAAGACACACCTTAATGATTGTCTCTCTCTTTACCCAATATGTTTAGTGTCTGGACCCAGTGAACTGTGAGCTGAGGAAGACTCTCTGCAACCCTTTCAAGAGTGGAGATTATTGGTGAGCTTAACAGTGCCACTGTAGTGTACACATGGAGCTTTGGTGTATTTAGTGTTTGGTACCTGTAAGCTAACTTTTCCTTTATGCAAAATACTGATGTGGAGATGTTGAATACCTGTAGGCTAGCAGCTGCCGTATAGCTGTACCTTACTTCATCGATCAGGTACAAATATTGAATACGGCTAGTAGCTTCTTTTTTTCATGGAATGTGAGCTCAATATTTAATTTGTTCCTCTTGTGTGTCTATAGGTGTATGGTGTTTGGTCATAAGAGTTCTTCCCAGTATCTCGTGACTGCCTCAGAGACTCACCTCCAAGTCTGGGACCTCCTCTCTTGCTCAGGTGAGCATAGAGTGTGGGGATACAGTATCACTAAGCTAATACAGTGTTATGTGTTAGTAGCTATACATGTACATTAAAGCTATGGGTAGTACGTACATACACTGCGTACATTTGCCAGCAAGTACATTCAGTTGTTGAGCTAAAGAATAGAAGACCTTGTGAGCATAATCTACCAAGGTCACATGTATGCATTCATTCTTCCAGCTGTTGTTATTGTGTGCTCTGTTGTTATTGAGTTTCTCTCTTATCCAGTGCTGTGGTGTGTGAAGACCAGAGTGTGCTCCATGGTATCTGATCCTCTGAGTCTCACAGCTGTGTTTGTGCCCTCAGGGAATGACCCACACATTGTCATTGTGGGTGCATGGCTGCTGTGCGGGTGAACATCTCATACCAGAGGAGGCACGACAGATGCGGTGCAGCTCAAGCAATTAGCCTCTGATTACACTCAGCAAAAACATACGAGGTGGGCAGATAATTGCTAGAGCTTCACTGCGCCTGTCGTACCTCCTCTGTTGTCTTATCTCTTTGGAGAAGTTTTTGTGGTATTTGCTTAATTATGGTCTCTTACATGTGACACACACATGCATAGTCTCCATGCAACTATCATGTCTTTCCTAGAAGATGAGCTACTAACGCATACATCGTTGTGATAATTGCTTGTTTGGAATGGTCTCCCCAGTTTATAACAAATATGTACCTATAATGGACCCCCCCCCCCACACACACATAGCTGCATTGATAGTTTTGTCAGTATATATAGCTGTGTTGTTTTTTCTCTCCGTAAGCTGCTTGGTCCTTTTGTTCTTATAAAGTGTTAGCATGCAATTCTCCCAATGGTCAGATGCATGTACTGTGTGTATGTGTGTGTGTGTTGTATGGTCGAAGGCATAAAGGCTATATATATATAGCAGCTACATTACTTGTTTCATGGAATGTAAGCTCATTATTTGTTCCTCTTGTGTCTATAGGTGTATGGTGTTTGGTCATAAGAGCTCTTCCCAGTATCTCGTGACAGCTTCAGAGACGCACCTCCAAGTCTGGGACCTCGTCTCTTGCTTAGGTGAGCATAGAGTGTGGGGATACAGTATCACTAAGCTAATACAGTGTTATGTTTTAGTAGTTATACATGTACATTAAAGCTGTGGGTAGTACGTACATACACTGTGTACATTTGCCAGCAAGTACATTCGTTGTTGAGCTAAGAATAGAAGACCTTGTGAGCATAATCTACCAAAGTCACATGTTGTGGTGTGTGAAGACCAGAGTGTGCTCCATGGTATCTGATCCTCTGAGTCAACTCACAGCTGTGTTTGTGCCCTCAGGGAATGACCCACTATTCACACATTGTGGGTGGCTGTGTGGGGGGGGGAACATCTCATACCATACCATGCATATTGTCCTATATTGCTAAGAGTCCTGACAAGTTTTTGCATACCAAATAAACCTCACCCCCTCACACACACACACACACACACACACACACACACACACACACACACACACACACACACACAGTGTACCTGATTGATCCACTCAACTGGCTGTACATTAATCTGTATGCTCGGGGCAAGTGCTGGGGGGCGTGTTCCTACCCCCTCAGTCAGTTTATACAACAGAGGTTAGTACAGTGTGTGACTAATAGGCATTGCTATACATATCATAATTATACGTCACACGAACTGTTTTATTACACTGAATGTGCTACTTTTGCTACAGGTTCTACGGTACACCACAAGTTGAACAGCACTTCCAAACCATCACTCTCTCTACTCAGTGCCCCTCCCCACGCCCTCCCCCCAATGCCCTCCCTCTGTCTCCCGTTCCTCCAGTCACTGTTACCACATCGGCAGGGTCTAAAGGTCACCTCGATGAAGACAAATCATGGTCGAGAGTGAGGTCAGAGGACAAAGGTCAGCCAGAAGTGGGTGTGGCCTCTAGTAAAGCTAGCAATGTGATGGAAGGGGACATTGAGTGTAGAGACTTGGAGGTCAAGAACTATGACTGACTGGCTAGTAGAAATACTCAGAATAATGTGATATTTTGTGAACCAACATTAATTTTCATTATAATTCATGATAAAACTAGTGTTCAAGCTGGCGCTGTGCTAATGCCTCTCGCCATGTTTTTGCTTTCGCTTAAAGTATTAGAGTGTTATCTATAATGAATTTTATATTAAAGTTAGCTTGTCTATATAAAGTCACTGAGAAGAAAAGACTTATTTACATGCATCTATTGTTGTTATTTATTGTATTATGTGGCTTACCAGGACCTCAAGAAAGAAGAAAATTGATTCTTCCAGGATCTGTAGTTCAGTGTATATAATATCTAAGAAGAAAAGACCTGTGTACATGCATATTGTTATCTATATTGTTATATGTTTTGTGGCTTACCAGGCCCTCAAGACAAAGATGATTCTGCCAGGAGGATCTGGATCCTTATTTTCTCACACATGGGGAATGAGCGCGCATGCGCATTACATCCACTAATTAAAGGGTGTGTCCAAAGAGATCAATTTCACAAATGGCTACTGCTAGCTAGCTGTTTTAACAGATATTTTCTGAGTATTGTAGCGAAAAAAGCTAGCGCTTTAGTGCAAGGCTAACTCATATGTTGAATAGAAAGTTTGTGCGGACAGATGATGCTATGAAAGATTCTGAAAAGACTGCAACAGCCTTCAATGTGAGTCGAACTAACCATAACTCGAGAAAGAAGCTTTAGTTTGCTAATCCACGAATCAAAATCCAAGAGAACGTGGCTAGAAGCCTATAGAAGCTGTTAGTTTTCGTCGCATTGCAACCGTTGAGCAGTTATAGCTGGAATACACACACACACACAGACAGACAGACACACACACAGTCAGCTTTACCGTATCCCTCGTGCGGCTACGCCTCGAGGCATAATTATCATGGATTGATGTAGAACCAATCTATCAGTACATGTAGGTTTTTATGAGGGGTGAGTAGTGCCAAAAGGAGGATGTTTTTAGGAGGGGGGTGTTTGTTTGGTGGCGGCGGCATAACCTCGAAGGTGGCGGCGGCTTAACTTCGAAGGTGGCGGCGGCTTAATCTCGAATGTGGCGGAGGCTGTTTCCTTCTTCTATCTATGGTAGCGGCTGGTGTTTTTTGGCGGCATGAGAGTGTAGAGACTCTATCTACGGTGGCGGCGGCGGCTTAACCTCGAGGTTATGTCGGGTGTTTACTTGGTGGAGGCGGCTTAGCCTCGAATATATTAATGTGTGGATGTGAATAAGATAATGTTGGACCACTTGACCTTTAATTAACTAATTATTGGCAGACTACTTCTCAAGCTTGTTTTTAGTGTTTGGGAGGGATTGTGGAGTGGTCAAGACCACAGTTGCTCTAGCCCTGACCTGATATCAGGCTGCTCATGGTCTCGAGGCTAGCTAGCACAGGAGCAACCCTCTGTTTCTCTATTAGCTAAGGTCAAGTGGTTCTAACTTCACGGCTGGCCTTTACATTTTCGAGGCTAAGCCGCCGCCACCAACCACATTGCCGTCACCAACTGACACTCGCCGCCACCCTGGAGGTTAAGCCGCCGCCAACAACTGACACCTGCCGCCACCCTCGAGGTTAAGCCGCCGCCACCAAGTAAACACCGCCGCCTCCTAACACAGCAAATTCGTTTTCTTTTGGCACTATTCACCTCTCATAGGTTTTACCATAGATGTAGGAGAGAGGGATTGGAAACGGAAGTAGATTTCAATGTACTTTATGACCTCGATAAACATCCGCGCCTCGCTTAATGAGGGCTAATCTATTCCCCAGGAACTTCGCGGGTAACTGAGATTATTGCAAATCTAGGATTTTATGAGTTGTCACTAGTATTCTGTTAAGTTTTCCAGTATCCAGTGCAACTGTGCTTTATATAGATAGTGAATAACCATTATTCAAGCTCTATTTACCGTTGCAACTATCTTCTTCATTGAATTTAGGTAAGTTTAATCTTGTATTGTACACATTTATCCCTTTTTCTCTGAAATGATTAATGTTTAGGTCGTATACTTCAATATGCTTGTTGGTAAATCATGTGGTATCACCCCAAGCCAAAAAAAATTAGTCATACATCAGCTGGTAGAATTTAGTGCTAGAAAAAGTTGAATTAAAGAGCACCACTAAAGATCCCTTTTTTGGGAATACGCTAAGCGTTACAGAAATTTTAATTTTAGGCATACATTCCCTTATGATTGGTGATCACCCCAAGAGCATTAGTTTTGGATCAGGTGGATGTATAGCTTTTGTGTGCATGAATGTGTAGTCACCTATTTTTACCTCATAATTGTTATTGGCCCGGTAGTAGATTGTGGTGAAGGGCCTGTAGGCCCGAGATATTTAACTACTACAAATGCTGTTTCATCTATATTTTATATAGCAATACCTCGCAAGCCAAAACTTACTGAGTACGCTGAAGAAAAGAAGACAGAAGAATACCCCTCCTCTCTACACCCCTACACGTCACCGCCCTCGTAAATGTTATCGGCTGTTCCGGCTATATATACACCCTTGTATACCTCACCAGCTTCTCTCCATCTAAGACTGTCTGATTAGAGTGCTAAACTAATCATAATTATAGCTGTATAATAATCATTTTTATCGTGTAAGTTTTTGTTAATGTTGTTCGGTTTGATCCCACTCGTTTTACACTTAGAAAGCAACTGCATGGCAGTGCTGTGGAGTGTTTTTGCTGTCTCCAAGTGTATGTAATTATACTTAATGAATTGGAAATTGAAATGTACGCTCACCAGCCTAGTATATATATATAGTACAATTGATTCATCAAAAGTGAAAACAATAAATTATTATTAAGAAAGTTACATGGTGTATTATGTATCTTGTCGTATGAATGATCATGGTTATTGCCTCAAACTAGTGGACTTCTTGATGGTTTTCTTTTTCATTTAATTAAGTTGGCAGCAAAAGAGAAGCCTCTGACAGTCACAAATATATTCACAATTTCGGGAACTAAGCATCCTCTGATGATTTTATATCTACTGTGAAACAAGTATCCAATACCACTAGCTCTGCACATTCTCCTTACTATTACCATGTACCACCAATGCACTGTTGTGTTGATTGTGTCTCTTTCCCTCTTCTTTCACCGCTTATGCAATGAGTTTTCCTCATTTTGAGGCAAGAAAAGAAGACAAGAAAGCGAGGCGCGGATGTTTTCCGAGGCCCACTTCCGTTTCCAATCCCTCTCTCCTAGCTCCTACATCTATGGTTTTACATAGGATTGGCAGTGGGTTTGCCCTTATTTAGCAATTATTTTGACTCATGTTCAAACTGTTCTATCTCTGCAGGGAAAGGCCACATCAAGGAACTGGCTAGACAGATAGTTTATTTAGCCTTTTCTCTCTTTGTATCTCTCATTTCATAATCCATGAACATTTTAATGAATGAATAATTATTGTCATTTTAAAAATTGCACTATTTCCACATTTCACCGCACTTTGTCTGACTGACTAAGTAAGTAAGTAAGTAAGTTTCTTGCCTAGCATTTGCTCCAAGTACAGCCATCTCCAGGACATTCAGGTCAATCAGGTGCAGCAGGCTTTTCCAGAGCCTGAGGTAGTCTCATGAATCAGCCGCCGCTCCTTTACGCGGCTGATTCATGTGTTGCGGCTTTTAATCACACTGTTCAGCTCTAGCTCCCTTTCTCTGACAGGCATGCTATATGCACTGGCTAGATATCATGCTCTTAAAATGGCTGTCATTTAATACTGATACAAATTCAACATATCAAGCAATAATTATTACTCATTACTATAATTAGCTATTAGTCCAGAGATATTCGAGAAGATATTTGATTAGTCCTGTCTTCTCTTCTCTTGAACTTCTGTACTGCCTCTTGACATTCCACTTATGCATGTCATGATACATAAACTGTACTGAAAAAGAAAGGGAATCCGACTAGAAAAACATTTGCAATGTTAAAAATTGCTAGGATTGGCCAGGGGAACCACAAAAAAGCGTGGAAACAAGAAATCAGACGAGAGCATAACTCCAATCCGTTACAACGTCATAAACATGTACAATACATAGTATATTAAATAATAGACTGTGTTCCAGATCCACCACATCATTCCATGCAGGTCACCAGTACGGTCCATGCATGCATGTTATACTACGCATGGATGGACTGTGTGTATACCTGTGCTCAACACTGCATGTATTAGGAACATTAATTCATCACAAATCATCATGATTATGTGCCCGCACATTCCAAAATGGATAAATATATAGGGATTGGTCATCACTCCACCAGTAAAAATTGCGTGGCATATTGGCTGGGAAAACATGGGAAAACTACCAGTACATGTGATTGACGTTGTAACGGATTGGAGTTATGCTCTCGTCTGATTTCTTGTTTCCACGCTTTTTTGTGGTTCCCCTGGCCAATCCTAGCAATTTTTCACATTGCAAATGTTTTTCTAGTCGGATAATAATAGGTTCTACATCAATCCAAAATTTATTTGGGACCATAATTTGGCATTTTTCGCCTTTGGACCATGGGCTATCCATGGTATTGGGCTGAAATTAGCAATTTCTTTGATTTTTCAAATATAACGATTGATGGTACCATTTGAAAGGTCTCTTCCCAGAAAAATAATCATAAAATTGTTGAGATTTATCGAGGGAATTCAAGTTATGACTGTTGAAAGATGTTCCAACTATAACAGGTGTAATATACCACGTGCTTTGTTCTCCAGAGCTGATGAGTTGAAGCGTCAGTACACTGGGGCCATTTGTGGGTTAGGTTTCGATGTGGACACACAGATGAGAGCATCTACAGTGAGCACGATATGGAGTTGAATAGCCTTGTTTTTTGGCCACTTTTGTCTGTTGTAACACTATAGCTCCTGGAATCGAAAGCTATAGAGTTTGCAATATGCTAATTATACATGTGTGTGTGTTGCAGCTGTACATGTTATTGTATGTAGTGGTCCTTTTCAATACTAGTACTATATAATTATAGCTACCTGAGGAGTCCTCCTTGTGAGCTAAAAAAGTGTGTGCAGATCTCTGTTTGTTAGCTATACTCTATGCATGACATTGTGTACAGCTCTGTGACATTATAACTACGTATATAATTATTCTCAGGCTAATTCTGAAGCCTCGTGACTCCATCACACCGTACCAAGGAGTGAGTGCAGGCTGGAACAAGGTGAGGAGGAGGGATATACTCAGAGTGGATACAGGGGAGACAGACGACTCCTCCCATCCTCTCTTCCCCCTACACCTCGGCATCAACATCTCTGAGGAGAGGATTGACCAGCAGAGGAGTGCTAGAGTACTGCTATTGAGGGAGGCCATCAAGGAACTACACAAGAAGACGTCAGAGTGAGTTTATTAAGGCAACATGGCATTTGGATATTTCCCATTATATATAGCAATCGATGTGTACTATATTATACATGCAGTGATTTGTTTATTTTTTTGGGCTGGCAACTCGCGGTATTCGTCCCCCAAAACGCACTACTATATCAGGTGACCTTTTTAGACCCAATACAACGAGGCAGCGAGCTCACACAAAGCATTATCTAATTTCCTCCCACCACAGAAAGTTTGAATCGGGGAAAAGATCGCCATCACAGACTGATTGGTAGTTTTAATTGTCTACAGCAAGTATCGATTATCCACATAATTATTTTATCCATGCAGTTGGTGATCTGCGGGTCGTTCTACCCTCAATACTTTAGCTAGCTGCCTCTGGAGGAGGAGGGTTGTGAGAAGACCATGTCCGGCCATGACCCAAAGACAACCATCATAGTGTGTGTGGGGGCTGATCATGGTGTGTGTGTGTGTGGGGGGGGCTTGATGGTGTGTGTGTGTGGGGGGGTGGGCTTGATGACTAGTGTGTGTTGTGGAATGATCTTTCTTACAAAATGATAATGCGATGCTATCTTTAATTCCCGGCACTTGTAGTTGTCAGCACTACCTCGTGATCCTGTAACCCACAGTGACCAGATCTTTCAGATGTTCAACTCTGCGGCAAGGGGAAAGCATTTCACTTCGAGACCTTCAAGTGAGAGCACAGAGACACACAATATCGTATAATCATAGATAATAGTAATTAGTTACTTACGTACATTGTAGCTATAGCTCTACAGTTAGTATACTGTATAGTCTATGCATGTTACGGAACATACTGTGTGTGTGCATGTACTGTCAATGCCACAGCCTCCAGCCCTTGCTCATATTTATTGTAACTAGTGCAGTATACTTGTATTTATAATGATATTCTCCATTACTTTGCCCCTCCTCCTCTCATGTTAGAGTGTTTGTTGAGTTTGAGAGACCTCACTCGCACTCCCGATCACAATCAGCTGACGCCCTCATTCTGGATGCTGTCCTCATCGCACTCAAACGCCGACAAGAAAGGAACAAGCTTGCCCTCTATATTGACGAGTCCCCTCTCCCCTCTTCACAGAGGAACGAGGACATCCCTGTAATTAGAGCTGAGGCACTGAAAGAGATGACGCTCCTGATGGTGGCACTAAGCAGATTGTCATCACTGAGGTATGTAATTGCACACTATTACAAAAGTAGTCATTTCCCACAAATGGAGGAGAACCAAAAGTGTTCCCCTCATCACACGGACACAGAGGACTGGACATTTTAGCCGCGGCCTTTATTCGAAAACGAGCCGCATGTAGTACTAATCCGGATGTGATATGCTATTAATTGCAGGGCAGTAATAATTATAGTACATCATACGATTAAGATCTATGGTTGCGCTCTGGCTTCTTTGATCTTTTGCTCAAACTAATTATAGTTATAGTCTACAATACGAGAATGCTATAGACAGTGTTCACTTGTAGTGTTCATTTATTTGTTCTCACGCTAAACTTATTAGTTAATATGCTAAAAGTTCTCAGCAAAAATTAATCATTTATTCCTTCACAATCACTTCAACTGATGTATATTTCCATGAGCTGAAGTCCCATGTTAGTAGTTCCGCCGTTATTATTGAAGCACATTCGTAGCTCAATGTCATCAGTAGTTGGAGTTGATAGAGTTTTCGTAAACCACGGAGGATTATTGTTATTGAAACATGTGTTGAGGCTCGACTGACCATCCCACAGTGCATTGTCAGGATAGAAACGATACCCACCATGTACATCATTGACCACACTATCACAAAAGTAATCATTTCCCACAAATGGAGGAGAACCATAAGTGTTCCCCTCATCACAAGGACAGCGCAAATCAGAGAAACCGTCACCACTGGTTCCATTAAAACGACCACTGGCAAACGTCCAGATATGTGTGCGCGGAGATTGCCCATGCGTGACACTGAGTCCATCAACATATGCAACATCGATAGTATTCCTACCAGCAGTATGGTATCCAACAAATGCGTTGTTGAATCCCCACCGATAACCTATTGCTCTCCCACACACCTTCCTGTATTGGACACCACTTACTGGAAACATAACAGATTCACAAACACCACCATCAATAGTCGTTAGTGGAAGACCACATGATCTTATCGAATAGTCTGTCAGTTGAAGTCCTTGAGGGCATTGTTGGTTGGGGTCGGTCATGTTAATGTAGGCCACTCTCGTCCATCCTGGTCCACCGCAAATGTCAGAAGTAGTTGGTGGGTCTGTGATCATTGCTGTTGGTTCACTGGTAGTGGAAGTTGTTGCTTCCATGGTTGATGTGGCTGCTGTTGGCATGCTGGTAGTTGATACTGGTGCACTTGCATTTCCTTCAGCATCTGCAACAGTTAAGAGACAGATTATTGCAGTTACATGCATGGATAGCAATATACACACTTGAGTCACTTTTGACTGTGAGTATTGTTACGTACTTACCCAGCAATTTGTCGGCAATAGTTTCCAGTGCTTCACGAATGTGTTTCAGCTCTGATAGAAGTGATTCACTAATCTTTGTTAGCTGTGTCTCAGTTTCACTGGAGCATTGGCTCCTAATATAGCAGGTGCTCGGTTGGTTCCAGGCTGACCCCAGACCAAGGAGGCAGCAAAATATTAGGAGTACAGAAGACATAGTTAGTAGTCTCCACAGGAATAGTGACAGTGTCGTACGTGTGATGATAATCAGTCGGATACGGTTTGCTGTAGCTCTGCACGTTTTATAGACTTAATTTGCACACTGAAACACCCACACGTAACATGACACTAGAGGTAATAGGACAATTCAATCAAGATTTCCGTGTTGTAATTATGATTTCCGTGAGATTTCTGCGTTGTATATATACACTAGATAATTAAAATTAAGATTTCCGTGTTTGTACTAGCTAGTGATATTTTTAATAAAATTCTTATATCGTATTACTAGAGAGAATCAAACATAATTATGTGAACTTTGCAAGCGTTAATCACTTCGCAAAAATATAATTCTCAAAAACTGCTGCTGGTAATGACACACGATCCTTGCCAGAACGCAATAGTTCGATCTCAAAGGCCACATTTTTCTGCTGATTTGACTAACTCATTTGCAAAAGTTTTTTAACCTGTAAATATTCGGCATGTGCATTAAGTGCGAGAAAACAGACAATGACCTTAGACCTTATGATGATTATTGTAATTGTATTGCTTATTTGACCTTTGTCAGTTTAAAGCCATGTTCCATACTGACCTATCCTGCAGTACATTGTTGCTGGCCACTTCTGGGCCCAGTTGGCCGACCAGGTTGCTACGACAAACATGAGACGGCTACTGGACAGTATCAACATGCATTTGTAGTCTGAAGCCGCTCCTTTGTCCCCCAGCCAATATAGAGGACATGTTCTGTCTTGCCCCTTTCTCTGAGAATTGGCTGTTTTATCGGGCAAAGGTCGTTGGTATGGAGGTCATCGAGGAGACAAGTGAGGTATGCACCACCCACACCCTCACCCTCACACCACCCACACATGCACCCTCACAAGTCATGCCCATGTGGTATTTGTGGACTATGGTAACGTGGAGATGGGGACCATTCAGAGCTCACCTTATGGCAAGTGGGCAGCTGAGGCTAACGACAGGTTCAAGCAACTCACAATGAGCAAATACCTCATGAATCAGGTGAAAATCTTTAAGGCAAAAAGCTGAAATACGTTACCATCCTAATTGACCTCAATTAAGTGTGTAGACTAGTGTACAGAGCCTATAATTATAGTGTGGTCCCACTGTGTACACTGTATATAGCTATATAGTCGTTGAAAAGTTTGCATTTCAAGTGAGGTGAAAAGGGTTGTTCTTATCAGCGTATTAATTTACATCAACTGTTTAGTTAGTCTTGCAAGCCAGATATTTCATCCCAGAGGTATCATCTGCACATGTGCAGCAGTCTAATTGACTGTTTACATTGATAAGTGGTTAGTAGTTACATGTGAAACCACATATTAGTTAATTGCCATGCAAATATGTATGCCTCGGTGCAGCACATGCGCAAGCGAGGTATACGGTAGTGTGTTGTGTGTGTGTCTATGTAGATGCTACAGCTGCTCAAGGATCCATGAGGAGATCAATGAAATTCAAGTAGTAAGAGGCTTCTAGTCATGTTTTCTAATTCGTGGAATAATGCTTCGTTCTCGAGTTTTTATTTATTTCAAATGTTATTGCAGCCTTTTCAGGCACAATTACGCTCTGATAATTTTCTCAAAAACTTTTTAACTACTCTTCCATAGCTTCCCATCGTAGGATTACTCTCTCGAAGTAACTACCATAATTATTACAGGTTACAGTATATAGCTTCGTTGGTGCAAATTTTCGTTCATGAAAGTATGCAATTGCATAATTATGAGTAAATGTGACAGATATGTGTGGTGGATGTGGTTGTTAGTAAGTTGTGATTGGGCATGCATATACATCAGAGTACTGTAAACTGTGTTGTTTAGCTATATGGCTATGATGACATATAGACTCTTGTTAATCCGGTCACCCTTAATTGGGATAGTGCAGCTTGGCCGGAATAGCGAGGTGATCGCATTTCAGAAAATAGTATGGCTGAAAAACGACCCTACCTCGAGTCTAATGACTCCTTTGCGGTTTGTCTCGATGACAATGAATCATTTTGCTCTCTATTTATGTGTAATCGAATTTCATTTGCCAAACCACACCCAAAACTTCATAATTATCTGGTCGTAATAAACGTATTAAAAAACCTAGTTTGGGGCAGCCATACAGTACTGCCCTGTATATACGGAATATAGCGAGTGGCCGCATTTCAGGGCGAGTTTTTGGCAGTAAACATCTAGCTAGCAATCTGCCAAACCAAATGGCCGGTAATAGAGGTGACCGTACTTCAGAGAGCCGGAATAGGGAGAGTCTACTGTAATACTCAGATGTCATATGCATAAGCTGATCACTAATGGCTGCATAATTACTGAAAGGTCACTAACAAGAAGACGAGTAGTCCGATTCAAATTCTAACAAGCTAATGAAACCAAACAATTTTAAGCTAAACAGATAAACTCAAGTATGAGATAAGTAGTTAGCACAGACATTATATAATGTCGTTATTTAGATGAAGCCAGTAAGTGTTTTTTCTTAGCTAGTAGACAGTGTAGTCCAATTGAACACACTTGTTATTGTCCAAGCAATAATTCACAAGTTTGTAGGCGGATTCGAGCCAAATGGTCTGTCTACTGATAGCTTCAGTGTCACTTCCGTCCGCATGGCGTTGCCATATTGTAACCTCAAAATATCTCCATGCTTTGTTTTGGCCTCGATTGAAAACCAGAAATCGCTTCCATTCTGGGCGTGTGGAATTAATGTGAGGTGTACAGTCTTTAATTCGAACATTATCAATATTCACTGCTTCAACACAAGCAAAGTATTCACCGTTTGGAAGCCCCTCTGCGTAATGTATAAATAAAAGCAGAAATACCATTTTTTGTATTTGTTTATGCACTTCATAGCACTTGTACATCTTGTTGATTTGTCGAACGTCTCCCTCACTGAGGTGTTGTGCCATTCCGAGTTCAGGTTCCCCCTGTGTTTCGTACACTACTGGATTGTTAACGGTGATAGTCTTCAAACGTGTCTTCAAACGTGACTCATCAATTGAAAACGCTGTGTCATGATAGTGCATGATAGAACCATAGTCATAGACTTCGCCCTGATAGTCCACTTTAGTGCGCTTACTAAATTGATGATGTGTTAGAGTATTGTTTTCCATATTTTCCCAGTGTATTGTTATGTATCAGTCTCTATATCTGGTCTGCTTTGCTCGTGCCAGAAACCAATGGCATGACCAATCTCGTGAAGAATGGTTGCATGCTCGCGACATCCCAATCCAAGATTGATGATTTGTATCCTTTCTCGCGATTTGCCAACAGAATTCGAAGAGCAGTCTCCGAAATTAAAATCTGTAAACTCGATATAATCGCCGTTGATTACTTCCATAAATTTCAAGCAAGTTCTTGTCTCATACTCTTCTATTGCCTCATGAATGAACCGCTTTACCTTAGGTGATACAAATCTGTATATACGATATCGTACCACCCCATCAGGCCATTGCTTGTCACGTGCAGCTCCCTGCTTCCTGGCCTAGGAAAATACAAATTCGGATGCATGTATGTATTCTTGTGAATTAGCATTGTAAGATGTAAGCCTGAATTACTGCTGCAGCCCAATGCATGCAATGCAGCATGCATTAATTTTATATGCACGATTAGATCAACAATGTACTTAAGTCAATATCGCTATCATGCATATTTCAATACTGCATGCCACGATAAGTATTGTGAAATCTTACTTTTAAAGCATTAGCTGATCCATATATGCCTCCTTAATCTCGTCCGGTGGAATGTTGAGGTCACCTTCAAATAAGTTAGAATCGTACAAACCGTCAGCTCTGGCTCGATCCTCATCCTCTAGAAAGACCGTTGCAACTTCTTCTATCTGTGCAAGAGCATTTTGTATCAACCTAGCATTCAGAGCAACTGGTAGAAGCAGCAGGAACGCAATAGTCAGCAGCTTTCTCATGATTGCATGCAGTCAGCGTGCATTAGCCGTTGCTCTCTCTTTTATACAATCTGTAATCTGACTGTCTGCCTTAGAGCATTCCACTCAGACAATGTTATTCATACCACCTTAATGGTTCACTCATCGAGAGTAATCGTCTTAGAGTAATCCTAAGCTATATGGAAGCTTATAGTCTTTGAGTCACTCATTAGAGAGTATAATCCTACACACATGGGAAGCAATGGAAGATTACACTATCAAAAAAGTTCCCATAGCCTAGTAAATGTGACACTCTATGATGGTTGATATATAGATACTGCTGTCAGTAGGACACCCAGCACGAGTGCAACATGCAATAACTAACTTGTTACCCAATTATGACGTCGGTATAAGTTTTTCGTTTTTCCCAATTCTAATAAAATCATGCATGTGTTTTGAGTGAGTTTTGCACAACAAGTGCAAAGGGACCTAGCCTATAAAACGGACCAATTGAGTTATTGGTTGGGAGGGTGGGTCATAACTTAAAAAGCAGATTTCATCCACTGCATTCACACACAGTGCAACATGCCATGCAATACAATTGTGGTTGCTATATGGTAGCTATGGTATAGTGATGCAACATGCCATATAAAGAGCACTGGGTTTTAGGAGCACTGGGTTTTAGGCCCTGATAAATATGCTCGGAATAATTTTAGGTGTCAAATTGGGCAACAATGTCCATTTTTAGTTTTGCATAACGATATTCTCATGGCAAAAATGGCTGAAGGTGCATGAATATTAAATAATTATTATGGATCACTTCAAGATAACAATAATTATATATTAATTATATGGCTTGTGTCGTTGTGTGTAGCCTCGATCCCTGTAGTTTTTCACCTAACTGTTATAAAAGCGAAAACTCAGCCTGGGATTGAGGCTATGTTGTGTGCTGTGTTTTTGTCTACGTCTTATAATAATTTTTTGGGGGGATAATCAGATTTTTATGAGAATAATCGGATTTTTTATGAGGCACATTTTTTAAGAATTAAAGAATAGAATAATGGGTGAAAAAAAGCATAATTTATCAGGGCCTACTGGGTTTGCCTTGATCTGCCCACTCACTGGGCAACAAATACTGTAATCTCGGTTTCATAAAACATTGACCATAATTATACATGTAGATAAACTCTTTTCGCATGCCGCAACGTATAGCCTCGATCCCAGGCCGAGTTTTCGCTTTTATAACGGTTAGGCGAACAACTAGTCTCCATCAGGAGCACCTCGTACCTGCATGCAGTCAGCGTGCATTGACTGTGCCTTAGTTACTCTCTCTTTTATACAATCTTACTGGACTGACTGTCTGCCATATACGTATTCCACTCAGCAATTGTTATTTGCCTGTTGTTATTTGATCCTCTGAGAGTAATCCTACACATGGTCGAAGTATATATATATATATATGGAAGATTAGTTATAACAGCTACTTGTTTCATGGAATGTAAGCTCATTATTTGTTCCTCTTGTGAGCTAACAGTGCCACTGTAGTGTACACACATGGAGCTTTGGTGTATTTACCTGTAAGCTAACTTTTGCTTTATGCAAAATACTGATATGCAGATGTTGAATACCTGTAGGCTAGCAGCTACCATATAGCTGTACCTTACTTCATCGATCAGGTACAAATATTGAATACCTATAATTATAGGCTATATAGTAGCTATTTGTTGTTTCATGGAATGTGAGCTCATTATTTGTTCCTCTTGTGTGTCTATAGGTGTATTGGTGTTTGGTCATAAGAGCTCTTCCCAGTATCTCGTGACAGCCTCAGAGACTCACCTCCAAGTCTGGGACCTCCTCTCTTGCTCAGGTGAGCATAGAGTGTGGTGATACAGTATATCATTATTTGTTGTTGCATACCTTGCCGTTATCACGTGACTGCAATGGCATCAATGCACTGAATTTGTGTAGTGATTCGTGCACACATGTCAAACCTCCTCTGACTTTGCAGTGTTAATATCTATTATCACATTACTAAAATTATACAACACACTTTGTTGCCACAAAAGATTGTCACAGTGGTACAAACATATTTATATACACTATTATATTTTAGCTAAATACTGGGGTTAAAAACTAAGCATTATATGTATACGTTTATTGGTACAAACTCCTAATGTTAAACCATTATCACTTCGTCCTGTATAATTACTGGCTCGATTCTGCTGACGACTCTTCCTCTGAGGAAGAGACAGACAATTCGGACATCTCTGAACTAGTCTCACTCATGTTTTGCATTGTTTCTTGCATAGATAAGGACATGCTTGCCTCGTCCTGAACTGTAAAAGAGCTTGTTTCTTCATCTGAGCCTGATGAAGAGTACTGAGATGATGGTGTAGGAGGATACATTCTGAACTCTATTTCTGCCTTTAGAGTCTGAAACTCGTGTTTCAATATAGCATGTCGGTCAGTTATTTGGCCTGACAAGGATTGAAATGGGGCGTAGAAAGGTTGTGGATTGATTCGTTCTCTAAACATCTTATCCACTCAATGAAAGTTTGTTTTTCTTCGTCTACAGGGACTTTGGCGATATATAGGACCAGTTTGTTTTTCACTCCGTCAAACCTCTTTTTTTCATGAACTCCGTAATCCTCTCTTGGCATTCAGTGGAGGGCACCTTTGCACATACCAGTACGAGGCACTTTCTGATGGATACCCATGACGAGGGCATATTAGTTGTCATTTCGTGTATCTTTACCTCGACTGGAGAATCTCCTAGGTTATATCCATCTCCGTTCATCTTAAATGGTTTTTCCCTAATCTCTGTTGGTCGTTTCTCACCCCTAGTTATAGCCGAGACTATGAGCTGGAGTAGTATCATTTGCCTATCACTTTCATCTATAAAGTGTCTCCGTTTGAAATCTGCCCTCAATCCTTTAATCACATTAGTCACGTGTGTAGTCCCGTTTTGAATGTTGTCAATTTGTCGGTTAACTCTCGCATCTTCGTTTTTTATAGTTTTCTTTTTTCGGCTGTTCATACTCCTTGTTCTACTTCTGAAATCACATCAATGGCTCTCAAAAAGACTCTAACATTTCGTATTTCGAGATCTTTTTTCCAAAAATCTAGTTTTCTTTCTGCCTCATCAGGTGAATAACCATCGCAATACAATCGTGCAATCTTGAGATTGAAGTGAATGGGCACACGGCATGAAGCGAAAAACTCTTGTAAATCTTCTCGACATTTGAAACAAGGGCTATAACTGATCAGCATTGTGACAGATAGAGCTTCGGGTGTGAATCTTCTAAGACATCTTCTGAGCCATTTTCGAGCGTTTTGAATAAGTGCTTGTTCTGCATGAAGTCCAGGATCAGATGTTTCTACAAATTTCTTTGTTAGAGGTGTATCACTTTCCTGTACCGTCAGTTCTAACTCACACGCAAGTCCAGTTTTATCCCGTTTATCCCGTTTATCCCAGAAACACTTTATAAATGCTGGATCAAAGCTGTCCGTCCTTTTAAAGTCTCTTAGCCTCAGGCTAGGGGTCAACTCATTGTGATCCCTGGTTATATATCCTTCAGCCATTGCTACAATTGTAGGTAAACAATTGCATGATTAGTCAGCATATTACATTATTTGGTGTTTGCCTTTTAATGCCTGCCATAGTAACATCCATATTCAGAGCATTGTATACTTATATTCATTGGTCTTACCTGAGTACCATTACCGTATAGCTGGTAATTTCCGGGGACAAAATATTCATGGTTTTCGTGGTTGGAGGTCTGACCACGAATACGTTACCCACAAATTAAGCGACCTTGCATGCCTACCTTTACCTGCAGTGCAAGCAGTAACCACGAAAATACTATCCATGACTAAATATTGCTCAACCACAAATGTTTTGTTCCCCGAAAATTACCAGCTATATGGTATATATATATGCGCCTGTACCACACTATTGATGATGCCTTCAGCTTGGCATGATTGTGGTACCCATTACGGTCTAACACACCATGTTTACGTAAAGCGGTGGGTGGGTGGGTGGGTGGGTGTGTGATTGCTGGATTCTGGGCTACTAGTAACTAAACCTAGATATATTATTGCAATGATATCTATAGGTATAGCTCCAAATTATTATTCTACAATGTACTTCACCGTGCTAGTATGGGGCGCCAAACGTTGCATAATAAGAAGTATCACTGTTTAGAAATTACTATTCTTTACACAATACCGTATCCTTTTTTAAACTGTTGTTGTATTAATTATAGCTATAGTCTACAATACGAGAATGCTATAGACAGTGTTCACTTGTAGTGTTCCTTTTATTTGTTCTCACGCTAAACTTATTAGTTAATATGCTAAAAGTTCTTAATCTTTTATTCCTTCACAATCGCTTCAACTGATGTATATTTCCATGAGCTGAAGTCCCATGTTACTAGTTCTGTCGTTATTATTATTGAAGCACATTCGTAGCTCAATGTCATCAGTAGTTGGAGTTGATAGAGTTTTCGTAAACCACGGAGGATTGTTGTTATTGAAACATGTGTTGAGGCTTGACTGACCGTCCCACAGTGCATTGTCGGGATAGAAACGATACCAACCATATACATCATTGACCACACTATCACAAAAGTAATCATTTCCCACAAATGGAGGAGAACCATAAGTGTTCCCCTCATCACAAGGACAGCGCAAATCAGAGAAACCGTCACCACTGGTTCCATTAAAACGACCACTGGCAAACGTCCAGATATGTGTGCGCGGAGATTGCCCATGCGTGACACTGAGTCCAGCAACATATGCAACATCGATAGTATTCAAACTTGCAGAATGGTATCCCCAGAATGCATTGTTGAATCCCCACCGATAACCTATTGCTCTCCCACACACCTTCCTGTATTGGACACCACTTACTGGAAACATAACAGATTCACAAACACTACCTCTAGTCGTTAGTGGAAGACCACATGATCTTATCGAATAGTCTGTCAGTTGAAGTCCTTGAGGGCATTGTTGATTGGGGTCGGTCATGTTAATGTAGGCCACTTTGGTCCATCCTGGTCCACCGCAAGTGTCAGAATCAGTTGGTGGGTCTGTGGTCATTGCTGTTAGTTCACTGGTAGTGGCAGTTGTTGCTTCGATGGTTGATGTGGCTCCTGTTGGCATGCTGGTAGTTGACACTGGTGCACTTGCATTTCCTTCAACATCTGCAACAGTTAAGAGACAGATTATTGTAGTTACATGTATGGATAGCAATACACACATTTTTTGAGTCACTTTTGACTGTGAGTATTGTTACGTACTTACCCAGCAATTTGTCGGCAATAGTTTCCAGTGCTTCACGAATGTGTTTCAGCTCTGATAGATATTCGAGTGACTCACTGATCTTTGTTAGCTGTGTCTCGGTTCCACTGGAGCATTGGCTCCTAACATAGCAGGTACTCGGTTGGTTCCAGGCTGACCCCAGACCAAGGAGGCAGCAAAATATTATGAGTACAGAAGACATAGTTAGTAGTCTCCACGGGAATAGTGACAGTGTCGTACGTATGGTGATAATCAGTCGGATATGGTTTGCTGTAGCTGTGCACGTTTTATAGACTTAATTTGCACACTGAAACATCCACACGTAACATGACACTAGAGGTAATAGGACAATTCAATCAAGATTTCCGTGTTGTAATTAAGATTTCCGTGAGATTTCCGCGTTGTATATATACACTAGATAATTAAAATTAAGATTTCCGTGTTTGTACTAGCTAGTTTATCGGGCAAAGGTCGTTGGTATGGAGGTCGTCGAGGAGACAAGTGAGGTATGCACCACCCACAACCTCACACTACCCACACCCTCACCCTCACACCACCCACACATGCACCCTCACAAGTCTATGCCCATGTGGGGTATTTGTGGACTACGGTAACGTGGAGGTGGGGAATACTGCATGGTGTACTGTGTGAGCTCTCCTCCAGTGACATAGAGCTCAATATGCAGGCCATCGAGTGTTTCCTCACCTCCGTCAAACCCACCATTCAGAGCTCATCTTATGGCAAGTGGGCAGCTGAGGCTAACGACAGGTTCAAGCAACTCACAATGAGCAACTACCTCATGAACCAGGTAAAAATCTTTAAGGCAAAAAGCTGAAATACGTTACCATTCTAATTGACCTCAATTAAGTGTGTAGACTAGTGTACAGAGCCTATAATTATAGTGTGGTCCCACTGTGTACACTGTATAGCTATATAGTCGTTGAACAAGTTTTTGGCAGTAAACATCTAGCTAGCAATCCGTGCCAAACCAAATGGCCGGTAATAGAGGTGGCCGTACTTCAGAGAGCCGGAATAGGGAGAGTCTACTGTAATACTCAGATGTCATATGCATAAGCTGATCACTAATGGCTGCATAATTACTGAAAGGTCACTAACAAGAAGACGAGTAGTCCGATTCAAATTCTAACAAGCTAATGAAACCAAACAATTTTAAGCTAAACAGATAAACTCAAGTATGAGATAAGTAGTTAGCACAGACATTATATAATGTCGTTATTTAGATGAAGCCAGTAAGTGTTTTTTCTTAGCTAGTAGACAGTGTAGTCCAATTGAACACACTTGTTATTGTCCAAGCAATAATTCACAAGTTTGTAGGCGGATTCGAGCCAAATGGTCTGTCTACTGATAGCTTCAGTGTCACTTCCGTCCGCATGGCGTTGCCATATTGTAACCTCAAAATATCTCCATGCTTTGTTTTGGCCTCGATTGAAAACCAGAAATCGATTCCATTCTGGGCGTGTGGAATTAATGTGAGGTGTACAGTCTTTAATTCGAACATTATCAATATTCACTGCTTCAACACAAGCAAAGTATTCACCGTTTGGAAGCCCCTCTGCGTAATGTATAAATAAAAGCAGAAATACCATTTTTTGTATTTGTTTATGCACTTCATAGCACTTGTACATCTTGTTGATTTGTCGAACGTCTCCCTCACTGAGGTGTTGTGCCATTCCGAGTTCAGGTTCCCCCTGTGTTTCGTACACTACTGGATTGTTAACGGTGATAGTCTTCAAACGTGTCTTCAAACGTGACTCATCAATTGAAAACGCTGTGTCATGATAGTGCATGATAGAACCATAGTCATAGACTTCGCCCTGATAGTCCACTTTAGTGCGCTTACTAAATTGATGATGTGTTAGAGTATTGTTTTCCATATTTTCCCAGTGTATTGTTATGTATCAGTCTCTATCTGGTCTGCTTTGCTCGTGCCAGAAACCAATGGCATGACCAATCTCGTGAAGAATGGTTGCATGCTCGCGACATCCCAATCCAAGATTGATGATTTGTATCCTTTCTCGCGATTTGCCAACAGAATTCGAAGAGCAGTCTCCGAAATTAAAATCTGTAAACTCGATATAATCGCCGTTGATTACTTCCATAAATTTCAAGCAAGTTCTTGTCTCATACTCTTCTATTGCCTCATGAATGAACCGCTTTACCTTAGGTGATACAAATCTGTATATACGATATCGTACCACCCCATCAGGCCATTGCTTGTCACGTGCAGCTCCCTGCTTCCTGGCCTAGGAAAATACAAATTCGGATGCATGTATGTATTCTTGTGAATTAGCATTGTAAGATGTAAGCCTGAATTACTGCTGCAGCCCAATGCATGCAATGCAGCATGCATTAATTTTATATGCACGATTAGATCAACAATGTACTTAAGTCAATATCGCTATCATGCATATTTCAATACTGCATGCCACGATAAGTATTGTGAAATCTTACTTTTAAAAGCATTAGCTGATCCATATATGCCTCCTTAATCTCGTCCGGTGGAATGTTGAGGTCGCCTTCAAATAAGTTGGAATCGTACAAACCGTCAGCTCTGGCTCGATCCTCATCCTCTAGAAAGACCTTTGCAACTTTTTCTATCTGTGCAAGGGCATTTTGTATCAACCTAGCATTTAGAGCAACTGGTAGAAGCAGCAGGAACGCAATAGTCAGCAGCTTTCTCATAATTGCATGCAGTCAGCGTGCATTAGCCGTTGCTCTCTCTTTTATACAATCTGTAATCTGACTGTCTGCCTTAGAGTATTCCACTCAGACAATGTTATTCATACCACCTTAATGGTTCAATCATCGAGAGTAATCGTCTTAGAGTAATCCTAAGCTATATGGAAACTTATAGTCTTTGAGTCACTCATTAGAGAGTATAATCCTACACACATGGGAAGCTATGGAAGATTACACTGTCAAAAAAGTTCCCACCGCCTAGTAAATGTGACACTCTATGATGGTTGATATAGATACTGGACACCCAGCACGAGTGCAACATGCAATAACTAACTTGTTACCCAATTATGACGTCGGTATAAGTTTTTTCGTTTTTCCTGCAATTGTAATAAAATCATGCATGTGTTTTGAGTAAATTCATTAGTTTTGCACAACAAGTGCAAAGGGACTTAGCCTATAAAACGGACCAATTGAGTTATTATTGGTTGGGAGGGTGGGTCATTATAACTCAGATTTCATCCACTGGCAAGTCTGCATTCACACACAGTGCAACATGCCATGCAATATAATTGTGGTTGCTATATGGTAGCTATGGTAGTGATGCAACATGCCATATAAAGAGCACTGGGTTTTATAGGCCCTGATAAATATGCTCAGAATAATTTTAGGTGTCCATTTTTGGTAAAGATCATTACATTAAGTTTTGCATAATGATATTCTCGGTGCCGAATAGTAAATAATTATTATGGATCACTTCAAGCGTATTAATTATTAATTAGGCTTGTGTCGTTGTGTGTAGCCTCGATCCCTATAGTTTTTCACCTAACTGTTATAAAAGCGAAAACTCAGCCTGGGATTGAGGCTATGTTGTGTGCTGTGTTTTTGTCTACGTCTTATAATCACATTTTTGGGGAATAATCAGATTTTTATGAGAATAATCAGATTTTTTATGAGGCACATTTTTCAAAGAATTAAAGAATAGAATAATGGGTGAAAAAAAGCATAATTTATCAGGGCCTACTGGGTTGCCTTGATCTGCCCACTCACTGGGCAACAAACACTGTAATCTCGGTTTCATAAAACATTGACCATAATTATACATGTAGATAAACTGTTTTCGCATGCCGCAACGTAGCCTCGATCCCAGGCCGAGTTTTCGCTTTTATAACGGTTAGGCGAACAACTAGCTGGGATTGAGGCTAGCCGCAACGACGCTGAAATGTCAAGATCATTTAATGTGCCTCCTTTATTCCAGCTGCAATGGCTTATATTCCCACCATGCATGCAGTTAGTCTATATACTAAACACGTGCGCTAGGAGGCGGTTGGTAATATGGCCATGCAGACGGAAAATATAAATACAGGAATGGTGCAAAAGAATGGGAAATGATCCGATTATGAGATTTGGTATCCCAATTCCAATTCATTTGTGTCCGATTCATTTTGCCATTCACATTCATAATTATGCAGAGGTCAGTCAGTGTGTGTGTAACCATAGATGTAACTAACAGGATTTTTTATGTAACGTAACTCGCAAGTCATCACTGCATATATGCAAACTGTCATATGGTGTTTTACAATGTGCTACTCTTGCTACAGGTTCTACAGTACACCACAAGTTGAACAGCACGTCCAAACCATCACTCTCTCTACTCAGTGCCCCTCCCCACGTCCTCTCCCCAATGTCCTCCCCCCAATGCCCTCCCTCTGTCTCCCGTTCCTCCAGTCACTGTTACCACATCGGCAGGGGTCTAAAGGTCACGAGGAGGAAGACATGGCCGAGAGTGAGTTCGGAGGTCTGCGTTCAGAGGACGAAGGTCAGCCAGGAGTGGGTGTGGCCTCTAGTAAAGCTAGCAATGTGATGGAAGTGGACATTGAGTGTAGAGACTTGGAGGTCAAGAACTATGACTGGCTAGTAGAGCATTTCAGAATGATGTGATATTTGTGTGAACGAAGCATTCTTAACAATAATAGTCTACATGATGTGAATTATTGTAACGCTATTCTGAACATTAAACTTTAGCAGTGTAGCTATTATGGTACATCGTTTAATGATCATCAGGAGTGCCTATATATACATGATAATAATTAATGCTAAATCAATAAACACTATAATTATAAGGATTGTTTGGCTGTTATGTCGTCAATTCAAACTTGATGCGGACAAATCGTCTCCATTCCTATATTCTCTTGGATAGCTAGTTTGTTATTAATCCACCTGACATTTTCTACTGTTGATCAACTGTGACAGTCTGTGTAGTCACTATCTAGTGACTTTTCTCTCCTCCTATTTCTTCCCACTGACATCTCCGACTTGTTGCTCTATTATTCCAGTCCTTTGATCTAAAGCAACTCCATAATTATTATTTTGGGCTACAAAAGCTCTAAGGTAAAAAAAACCATTCTTTGAGCTCGCTGCGGCCATGAGCCCATGTGACTCGACCTTCCGCTTTCCTATTTCATTGCAAAAGGGTTATGGTCCATGCGCGCACACACCAATTTTTTTCACGATTTAATCGTGAAAGTATACATCATTATGAATGCACCTGACTAGCTATAAAAATTAATGATGATGCTCAAAGCCTTACCCAGTAAAGTCACATTTTCATAAATTTAGCATGATTGACATTATACAAAATTAACTACATAATAATTTGGAAGTGAATGGAGAACACACACACACACACACACACACACACACACACACCCACACGTACACACACACACAGAGAAAATATCAATGTCCAGTTCTATATCGAATGTTTCTGTTGGCCACACCCACTTCCTGTCCATCTAGCTCCCTACTGAGCGTGTGCAGGCTGGAGAGCACATCGTTGAACCCTGCACTGTAATCACTGCTTGTGACACTTCCCTCCGTGGGTGTGATACTGGGAGGTGGGGTGGACTGCCCTCGACCCATCTCTGTGTGTGGAGTGGGTGGGTATGAGGAGTGGAGGGGGTGGGTATTAAGGGTGAGTGTGGGGAGGGGAATATACTACACTGAGTGTATATGGACCTTCTATATGTAAGACACGGAAAAAAAATGTTTGATACTAGTGTAGGGAGTATATACTCAGTAGGGTACAGTAATTATTATTACATAAAATTATGTACAATATTCAAAAATAAGACGCAGGCATTTAAAGGGATACTTTAACTGATTTGATTGAGTATGGTACTACAGTACTGGTAGGTATGGCTGCTCACCTGATGCCAGATCCTCCACTCCAGTGACAGTACTAGTCTCCTCAGAGGATATCTCAGAGCCGGTGGTCTCTTCCAGGGCAGGGGGGAGGGCCGTGTTACTACCAACCTGTGCATGGATAATAATTATTATGGTGTAAGGTGAAAGCATCAGAGAAGGCTATCGCTAGTGAAGTGTGCACACAACAAATCAATAATTATGGGTACATCTTATTATCAGACACATCCCATCAAACAAACCATGATGTCATCTAATTAACACTCTACAAGCAGGCACTTCAACGATAACAACAAGATCATGTCAGTACAGTCATCACAATCGTACTAAGTGGCTGACCTGTTGTCTCCCTCGTCCTCGTCTCTGTGTTCCCAGTCCATTCTGAGCGGCCTGTCCCGTGGTGCGAGCTTGTATCATTCTCCTCCGTTGCAAAGCAGCCCTCCTCTGTTCATCGTAGTCCCTCACCACATCACTCACCCACATGAGCACGGTACACGTGCACAGACTGACAAAGATGCTGATGATCACTATCACACTCATGGAGATGGGCCACTGGTACAGGTAGTACCTGCATATACCATTTCATGACTTTTAATAGGCTCATGTTCTAGGCAAATATGGCCCACTCAACTATTTACCTAGTACACCAACATAATTATTCCTACACTGACTTTTAGACCAAACTTGTCTGCTGATCGATACTAGTTTCTCCATACAAAACTTCTTTATCTAGCCATACCAAGGGCTTTAAATTATAAGCCATTGGCCATGAATATACAATTGTTTAGTATTACGTGAATCCACTGAAGTTGGCCTCGATGCTCAGTTGTGTTGAGTAGAGCTGCACTCCATGATGCTGTACAGTGACTAGTGCAGAGAGAGCCCCATCACCGTACGGCTCGTAGTAGCTCTCAAACAGGACCAACTCGATGACTTGCTTCTGCTCCCAGAGACCCAGGAGGAGGGGCACTGCAAAGAACAGGGTGTAGAGGATTTGGAGGAGGAAGGACTTGAACCGAATCATAACCTGTGGAAGGGGGGGGGGGGATAATAGTGAGAAATTTAGATTTGCTATACATGTATAGGGGACCTTGGAAACAAGTCAAAAATGTACGTATGTGTCTACAGTACCTTAGGTAAATGCCATGGAGTCACTAAATTGTCATCTAGTGATAATAACGTCAGAAATTAATGGTCATTGGAACAGACTAATTGAGAATAGAAGCTTAATTACAATGAAGGGGTCAACAATGATTCTCTCACTGGTCTGGCTGAGGACGAGAGGTACCGCCCGTCAGTGGAATGGAAGGTGAGGTTGACCATGAACACACCCACTTCCTGGTTGGCATTCGTCTCAGGGATTTCTAGCTCCAGTAAGATCTTGTAGTACTGCCCAGAGCTCAGCAACTGCACCAATGGAATTAGTAGTCACATTGTAAGTGAATTTAGAACAAGGAGAAAGCTTTACAGCTAGGTATTAGATCTAGCTACTTTATTGGTACATGTTGATTTGTTGATTTTGCTGAAAAATATCCCCTGACCAAAATTAATGTTGAGACATGCAATTACAACCTTCCAAACCCAAGTTACGACCATTATTAATCCTAGATTGGCCAGTAATCTAGATGCAACCCTCACCTTTTTTCCACCATTTAAGATTAGCTCGGCTTGAGGGAACGGACACTGAATATCACTGCACCCTGGTCTGTGGGAGCCAATAACAGAAACACTATTCTTATATCTGGCTCTAAAAACACAATTCTTCTAACTTTAAATATACATTTGAACATCTCCTCATCGTTAATGTACTTCAGCAGATGTACTCACGTGTATTGTAAGTGTACAGGTAGAGTGTGTAGTTTCTGAGGGACCATGATTCTCCTCATGATGGCGTAGATGAAGAGAGAGAGAAGCACATAGCCTAGGAAGATGAGGATACCCATCAGAATACGGATGAACAGCTCTCGAGTTGCGTCCATCACCATCCGATACAGACCCACCACTGCTGCCACTATACGCCACATTGTACTGGGTACCGGTGGGTGACCTGGAGCATTCAACAAACAACGGATAAAGTTAATAAGACTAAGAGTATTGTATGCTCATGAGCTGGTCTGCTCTCTCAAAACCTACATAGCTTCAGTAACTTACTATGCTAGGGAGTTCAGATGATATAATGGACGCTGTTGGCTGCTTGTGATGTACGTGTGTACGTGTATCTTGTGCTGTCTCTTTCATTAATCGTGTATCAAAGGTCAAATTAATGTTTGTCTACTCAGCAGAAAATTCGAGTTGCCATGAAACCTTGCAAGTTCAGGCAGCTGGAGCATGGCCTTTGGAAGATGGTTGCTGTTAGCTCTATTTCTGCACCTGCTGTGGACGCCAGCATTGAGCAGCATTGTGTCCAAGTCCAGTTTGAGCCAATGCACAGCTTATGGGAACTCTGAGCTGAGGAACAATGTTGGAGCTGTCTGCAGTAAGAAGTTGGTGGTTGCCATGGCCATTACTGCAAATGAGGTATACAGTTCAACTATTCTTGTAAAAGTTTTGTGTCTTATGTGTGAGCTCAAATTTGCACTTTTTTGCTTCAGGGAGCTGCACAGAAAATTGAAGCGAAGATTGCTAAAGTTACTGACACATCAGGGGAAGACATTAAAAACTCTCAGCTGCAACACCCTCTCAGGATTACCGTTAGAAAATCACCAGTTTTGATTAACTACAGGCTCTTCCAAGTTGGGGTAAGGGTCGGTAGATATGGCGTGATAATCGTGGGCACACTAAATGTATGCATGTAAGCAACAAGCAAACACTTTCAGTTACGGTTCACCCTGACACTTCGTGTTTTCTCCCACTTGTAGGTTGTGGCAAACTACCCTCATGAGTTAGTTATACCAACTTCTCATTGGAGATGTAGAGAAGATTGGTTTGCTTCTGATCATGAGCTGGTTTGTCCCATCGTTAATAATCGATTGGGGAAAAGAGTATTTGACAGTCAGGTATGTGCATACCTTTTCAGTTCCTTACGAACTTGCCTATAATTGCAGGGAAGATGCTGCGGTTGCGGTGAGCACACTGAATGGAGAGGGAGCTCTGTAGGATGTGCCGGTCGTTATAATAAATATGTTGGCCACTGCCTGAGATTTGATAAATTAGCGTGAGTAAAATTTAACTGTACATGCAGTACGAGCCTGATGGCATTGATTGCACATGGACTTTATGATGTACTTCTTAGGTGGTATGTGTTTGGGCTGTACCCTCCTCAGCTGCAATTCACGATCAGTGTCTCTATAGAGCGACTAGCTTACAGTCTAGCCAGTGAAGAGGAGGTGTGGGAGAGGATCTCTAGGCTGGAGATTGGCCCTCATAAGAGAACAACAACCTCTCCAGAGTATCAGGTAAGTTTCATATGAATTGTGAAAGGATGATGTGAATTGTTTAATTTTCATTATTGGCTACCCTCAAAATTGGTATTTCTCACTGATGTTAGGTCACTGTACAAGCACTGGTTGTCCATTGTTTGCCTGCATGACATTTATCATTATGATTATCTTTAGGTCCGAGCAGAGTACGTTGCCGATTTCAATCCAAGTACATTCGTGAAAACCACTTCACTTAGCACCAGATACTTGCTGATTCCCCAGACACTTCCAGTTTCTCGCCACAACTTAAAGCTCACCACCATTGCATATGGAATGCCTTTAGACGAAATGCCAAATATCCATAGATTTGTACAGTCCCTCAAGAATGCTACTGAGTGGATGGTTGTGCCCAAACCGCTATTCGATTTTACCGGAAGGTCCTGTAATAAGATTGGGGTGGGCTATTCTGCGTTCAGACACCAGCCTAGGATGTGCACCAGTAGGTATGGAAGGTAAGGTATATTCATTCCTCCATTAGAATAATATTACTGAATTCTCTGTTACGCAGTTGTCTGGACAATCAGCCATTTCTCCTTTGGAAACGAGATATTGTGAGTTTGACAGTGCCCCTTGTATATACACAGCCAGTATTTATTATTTAATTTGCATGTGCAGGAGCGTCAGAGAGCTAAGCGTCCTGGAGACTACATGCTCTATAACTACGGCAAGGTCCACTCTGTACCTCGCACATCGGGTATGACTGACTACCAAGTCAATTTCATTGCCGCTAACCCAGCCAAGAGTTTGATCACTATCTCATTAGCTGCTGATGATATAACTATTGTGGAGCATAAATCTTACGGGAGGATTGTTGAGGCATACATAGAGAGCTTTGAGTCATTGTCTGCGACTGGTGTGCTGAATATCATTATCCAGAATACTGGGAGATACACATCCGTGTTCAATGTGAGAACACTAATCATTCGAATGTTGTTACCTTATTGTTACTATTATAAACGGATACTAATTTTAGCGAATTTGTAATTAACGCTAAATTAAGTATTCGCTAATAATAAAACGCAATTAAATCCATTATAAATGTCATTTCTTCGCAGGTGTTTGTGTTGCATTGCTCTGCTGGTATCGATTCAGTCCCTGCAATCTCCGTGACCCTTGACCCTAATCAGTTGTCCAATGTCTCATTTGTCATCTACTCCTTCCATGCCATCGGGAAGGTCAACCACTGCAAATGTGAGTGAATTTATGACGTAACTGTTTCTACACGCATCTCATCATTATTTTTTTGTCTATATCTGTAGTGGAGTTGGTTGGTTTAAATGGGGAATTGTTGGACAACATGACAATTACCTTTGAGACCCTTGACACTTGTTTCTGCTATGGTTACTGTGGCTGTGCGGTAAGGCCAACTTTTTCTTTCACCCATGCAATAACCTCAGTTTTCATCTCTTAGTGCGGTGATGCAAACACTACTTGTCCCGAATCTACAGTAGCTAAAAATGGAACCGGATACATTGAAGACATTTGGGAGCAACCAAACTGGCTATTGGATCTGCAAAAAGCGTTGGCAGCCCTTGGGCCCACTTTATTGCTTGGTCTGTGGATTTGGTGGATACTTGGCTGCCTCGGTGCACTGAAAATCCTGCATATGATAATCACTGGTGAAATCAAGGTCCCTGAGCCTATTGTCATCATCGTAACTGTGATCTTAAAAGTACTTAAGAAAATATTTCAAGAGTGGTTTCCCAGAGCTTTCCAAGCGTGCAGTGCCTGCTGCGAGAAGTGTGTGTCGTGTTGCGTTGGCTGGTCACTCTGTGTGGTGACTGCTGGTAAAAGCAGGAAAGAAGAGGCTGTAGTTAGGAAAGTCGGTACTGGATGGAGAATTCCTCCGAACTGTGACGGCATGTGTAAGGGGGCCAAGTTAACACGACGGAGGCATCGGAAGCTAATGAGAGTCAACAAGAGGAAGGGAATGAAGAATGAGACGCCGTGGTATCAAAAACCATACAAATGCACCTGCAAAGTCAAGTAAGATGTTTTTTTTATAATGGTGTGCTTTCCAAATGGGATTTATTACAACCTTTGCAGTGCTGTACAGTGTTGTGGCGTTTCAGTTTGAGTACCATGCTTACAATATATAACGGGAAATCAGATAACTTTATCTCTTGGTTTCATATTCTTTTGATTCGTTTTCTCGCATATACACACAGGGAAAATATGGCATGCCTGAAGATAATTAAGGGAATGTTTTTCTTTTATTACTGCCTTCTCCTCCCCCTCATCTGGACCCTACACTACCTCTTTATATTTGTCAAGAGAAAGTGGAAGCGTCACAAGAGAAAGAAGAACTTTAGAGTGGAGCGAGCATCTGGAAACCAGGCCGAGGACCAGGCCTACCTGCAACTGGACAAGTACAGCAGAGGCAAAATTGAGAGGGAAATTATTGAATTTGATGCAGAGCTGAGGAAAGAAAGAAAGGAGAGAGTAAAAACGGGTGAGGATACTTCTAATTGGAAACCCTTGAGTGTTTTAGGCCGCATTATCAGTATGAATTTTTGTTCTTAAATTGTACAATGTCAAATGCATTTTTGATGAGTGTTTTAGCATTGTAATTTCTACAGAGAACATTGGCTTCAATCCAGAGGATGCAGTTGAGCTCCTGGAGTCATCACCAAATGCCACAGACAGTGATGAAGAGGGTGGGAAGATATATGCATCGAGTGAGATACAGTCCAGTGACACGTCAGACCCTGATGAGGCTGGAGACGTTGATGAGCTGTTGACACAGGAACACCCGGTCTATTTCAACTACCCCATTGCTGACAATCTACCACCATCAATGAAAGTAATAATACCAACCACAACGCCCCCATAAACCACGTGCAGTATGCTCACAGTAATTAGTAGTGCAGTCAGTCTGGATGCCATACATGTACAAATGGATGCAAGTTTTTGTCTCTGGCGGATAATTCTAAATTTGTTATTCGTTACTTTTGCAGAATGTCGGCAAGATGCTGAGTGTACGAGGTAGACTGAGAACGTCAGAGAAGTCATCGCGCAGCTACCAGTTTGACCTCTATAAGTACACATACCAGGTAAACTAAAGTGTGTACATTTGAATACTTCTTCATTCACAATCCATGCAGGTTAAGGAGGTGAAACATGGGAAGGTACGATTGTTGAAACCTCCCAAACTCCTCACAAGCCTCAAAGAGTTTGAGCATTCACTGGACAGAGAGCAAGCCCTCAAGCTGGTCACAATAGCTCCACTGTTCCCTTGTTTAAATGATACCACATTATACGTTATCAAACAGACTGACAAACACTCTAAGGACACCACTTAATCAGCATTATATATAATTATCATTGTCACAAACAATTTTATTTGCATCATAATAATAATCACAAGATACAAACGTGCACACTTCCATACATAATTATAGTAAAAAATGAAAACACACCAATAAAGTCACACATGCTTTTGTGAGTCTTTGTTCTTTGTTAAGTGCACCATCACCGGAAGAAATGACCATCAACATTCTGCATGGATGAACAAACAGTGTGCAATCATACGCATCAAGTTGACATTATTGTGATCAACTATATAGCCGTAACAAATTTAAATTCAATATAATTATACTGTATAATGTCTCGCGTACATGTTTTCCTGCTTTGATGGCATTTAGTCGTTTGCTTCCTTGGTGTTTTCCCAGCCTGTAAATTAGTGATGTGAATGATATCAAACCACACACACAGCACACAGATGCTTTAGCCTAGTCTCCATTAATGTACTACTTATGAAACTACAAATCAATTCCTAGAAATAGTACATTCAAGTAACACAAAGGAATTGCTATCAAAAGAATTGCGGAATTGAAATCTCCAAACATGATTGTGTCTAATTGATTACCGTATATAGCTGGTTATTTTCGTATGGTGGAAATTTTATATTGTAGAGCATCATACAAAAATTAAAACTACGAAATGACTCTACTGTAATAGGTTCAACGTCACTATCCTGAGCTGTATGAGTATTTAAAATTGTTCGTACGAAAATTTGCACCAACGAAAATTACCCGCTATACTGTAACTAATAATTATTACTGCATCAACAAGTTACATCATCAAGTTACTCGTTTAGCTTAGTGCTTTCTCAGAAATGTAGTAAGGGGGTGCTTAGTTAACTATGCATGTCTACATGTACCCCCCCCACATTGAACTCTCATGACATATCAAGTCACCTGGTTATGGTACTTAATTATGCTTCGATGCCCTGTCGTATTGTTACTAAGTGCCATAGATATGATTATATACCTACAAGCACATAATGGACATGTTCACTCACCATCTAAACACTGTAGGGAAGTACTGGCTGAGATAAGTGAACAGTAAAATAGGTTGTTTAGAGATCCACACTTCCTCCAAGTTGTTAGCCATGGCTACTGCTATTAGCTGCGCACACCGGTTCCCATTCAGTCTGCCAGGGTCTGATTTCCATGTCTCTGTGCTCTCAGTACTAGCACTGATCGAATCCGCAACAGGGAAAGTTTTGAGGACTTCACATACTTCACCGTTTAGTGACGGCTTTGGACCAATCTTCTCCAGAAGGTGTTTCTTTCTAACCTCCTCCTGATATGAAACAGAAAGTAACATGAGACAACATTGACATATGTACAGCGTACTTAGCGGGTTGCTAGCTTGCACCCACATGAGAGCATCACAGATCATACACGTATGTGTTTATATATAGGATGTGGATTGCACTAATTGACTTGATCGTTCCTACAACAACAAACATGATTATCGATTATCACAGACCCACACACTTTTTGTTTCTGTACAAGCTCTTTCCCAAACAGTTCTCTCATGAATGGAGTGTCCACGGGTCCAGGGCAGACAGTCAGTACTCCCACACCTGTGTCTGCCAGCTCCATTCTTAGAGTGTCAAAGTATCCCTGCAAAGTGTGTGTGGATGGGTAGTGAGTGGCCAGATATAATTATCACATCTGGTAATTAAAAGCTCAATTCCTCATAATCAATAGGCTACTCATCTATAAGATTCTTGGAAAAATCCCTGCTCATTGAAGCAACCCTACACCTGCCTATAATACTCTTTATCGTGCCACCAGAGCTGTTAAACACTATTCCAAGGAAGGATATAGTTTGGAGTTTAAGAGAAAACATGCACTGTCATTGATTTGGAATGTGGACTAAAAACTTTTTCAGGGGAAATTAAGGTTAGTCAACATACCTGAAGTGCATGCTTGCTGGCACTGTATGAAGCAGAGCCTGGGGCACCTGGAGGAGAGGGGGAGGGGCTATTTCACACAGTCTCTAGTTCCATAACAACTAACAACTCCAGGAATTCACACAACACTCCAAACACTCTCAGTGTATAGCATAGCAACACAAATAGTTTATGGAAAGAACGGTTGTGCCTCAATAGACAACAACTTGAACAGTTATTACTTAGATTACTTAGAGTGTCTATTATCTGAAGAAGCAGATGGTAGTTTCAAAATAAATAATTACAACCATATAAAGCAACACAATAATTATTACTGTATGTTGGGAAACCAGTTCCTATTGTCTAAAACTTGGTGGACAACTATACCAAGATCACAATAAGGGCAATTAACTAAAGTAATAAGTGTTTTTCACAATCAATCTCAGTTCCTCACCCATTTTGCCAGCCACGCTGCTGATGACTGTAATGATACCACCGTCCTCTTGTTCCAACATGTGAGGTAGCACCACCTTCGTCATGGAGATGGTTCCTAGGGTATTCAGTTCCAGGACTGCTCTGTCCACGTCCAGCCGTGTCTCCTTGGCCTCTGCTCTCTGTGAGCGCCCGGCATTATTCACCAGGATGTCAATCTGAGAGTGTGTGTGCGGTGGTAGGGGGGGGGATAAAGACTATGATACGTACAAGGATGAATGAACTTGCAAAGCTTAATTGTAAAAGCATCTAATCGGATGCACACACAAGACAATTTTCAAAGAAATACCACACCACACATAATTATTACACAATTCATCACAGTCATTCAATGTCACGGTTCAACTCACTCGGCCAAACTCCTGTAGCACCTCGAGGGCGTAGTCACGGTGATGGTCTGTGTTGAGCAGGTCCAACGGCAGTACCATGTGACACTCTTTCATCTCAGTAGGGGACAACTCTGTGGAGGGGGGGGGGGGGAGGGGGAGAAAATTACAAGCTGACCATTACAACTAACTTATACTTTAATTACAGTATGATAACTTGAAGAATGCACAGCCTCAGGGGATTTTAAAATAATAACATGTATGGGAATATCATAGCAGATGAAAGCAACCATTCAAGGAAGCCAGTACCATACAATTTCGGCCTGCCATACGGGATATATAATTTGACTGAGAGCATACGCTAATATCCCAACTAGGCTGATTAAAGTTCTAAGCTGCTGGGGGCTGTGGATTTTCATTTGATACGTACGTATATATCCAATAATAATATGAAACACGTACACGACCACATTTGAAATTACTATGGCTGCATCTAGTGATTCCTATGAGATCAAGACTTCATGCATGAGCGTGCCCTTACCTTTGCATTTCTCCAGCACTTTCCTCAGCTGCTTTTCTCTCCTTGCCGACAGAATGAGCTTTGCTCCACAACTCGCTAAAGTGTAGCACAAGTCTTCACCGATGCCACTAGAGGCCCCGGTAATCCACACCACCTTGCCATAGAGCTTGGACGGGTTGGCTCCAAGCTTCTCGTACAGCTTCAATGACAGGTCACAGTCTGATTTGAACAAGATGACAAGTAGTACAACCACCAGTAGAAAACCAATGACCAGACTAATCAGTCCAAACCAATTGAGGGTTGATAGGAGAAGGAACGTCAACTCTGAAAATACACCCATCTAATTCAATATCCAAGCGGTTCTGATCTAGTCTAGTTGCTCAAAAGATAGAACAGTATAACAGGATGACTTTGTGGTTTATGTAAGGCTGCCACATGCAGGATCGGTTGAACGCCCACCATCTCAGCTTCAGGTGACACACCCACTTTTATATTTAGCAGCCACTCCCCCCAAAAGATGTCTGGTCTGAAGTTGTTCTTTGATACATTTTCTCAGCCCTCCAGGGCTGTCCTCATCCTTTGCCATGTCAACAGAATCCCATTTGAGCCCAAGCTCATCAAGATTTCAGAGAGTAAGTTGATCTAGCAGGTCATTTTAAGATGGATGCCATGGCCACCTCCTTTTCTTTTTCTAGTGGAGAATCGAACTGATGAAGAATTCACAAGAGTCTGTGCAACTCGGACAGTGCCTGCAATGGATGATAATGGATTTAAGCTTTTTGAGAGGTAAACATTAGTTTGAACGACTGCCCATTTGTAGCTTTATTTCAAATTCCTACCAGTACCTTTTATTTAGTGAGAGGTGATGATGATCTGTTAATATTTACCTGTAGTGCTGCAATAATGAAGTACCTGGTGTGCAAGCACAAGTTGCCCGACCACTGGTACCCAGCTGACCTCCAGCAACAAGCCAAGATTGACGAGTACCTTCACTGGCACCACGCCAATTTGAGAGTGGGAGCCGCCCACACAATCTTCAACAAGGTGACTGGCTAATGACTGATATTACATTTTACGTAGTATGTATTATTTTATTTTGGCGAAGCCCCGAGGGAGAATAATTGCCTGTATTATTACGAAGAGATTCTAATTATGTGTTTTATACCATGACGACCCCTTACCAAATTATGCCTCGAGGCTACGCGGCCGTGTAATAAAAACAATATAACACGGAAGGGACTGTATGACTTTTATTACACCTTTGTTATACCTTGATACAATAAACTCTGTAGAACAACCGACCCTCCAAGCTAGTGTATTAACTCTACAAAGGGTGGAACGTTTAATTAGAAGTTTCTCACTATAATTAATTATACTTGTGTAATCTCAACTGTGTTAATTCTCCCTACAGATGTTTCTGCCACTCATGACTGGTAAACCCCCAAACGAAGAAATGGTAAAGAACAACGAGAGAACTCTGAAAAAGAGCCTAAAGTTACTAGACGGCCACTTCCTCAAAGATACGAAGTTCATCAACAGTGAGAGCATCTCCATCGCTGACCTGCAGGCAGTTTGTGAGCTGACTCAGTTTTGGGTGGCAGGAGTGGACCCAGTAGCAGACAAGCCACGACTGTCCCAATGGCTGACCGACTGTCAGAAGGAGCTTGCCCCACACTTTGATCAAGTCCACAAGGCCATCTATACAGCTAGAGACAGAGGAACATTTAAAGGAAAACTCTAGTAAAAAGTATATAAATTTTTTATTTTATTGCAATTGGAATCTTGGAGCAATGTTAATAATTATGACTGTTTTGTGGTGGTGTTTGCGATAGTATATATAATACAGTAAATTACAATGTTGATGTGCATAAATGATACATACAATAAATGTTCATTACTAAAGAGTAAGCAATTCAATTAGTCCTTCTTTTGCGATTTCCTGGGCCCATTCACTGACCCAGCCATGAGCACGTGCTTATAGCATGCGTAAGCCAATAGGAGGAGAGACAGTCCTAGAAGACAGGTCAGCGCCAGAAGGATGTAGCCAATGTACGCATAGCTCACTGCTCCAAACACCTCAACAGCAAAGTAGACCCTTAGATCACAATAACTAAAAAAGGGGAATAATATAAGTTTTGATTACACTGTGACATCTTATCTGTTAACCCCCCCAGGAGATATTCTTATACAATACTAGCTAATAATAGCAACAAAATTGAATACACCATTTATCAGCAATATAATGGTATGTAAGTCTACGCATATATACCTGTATCCTGGAGCGACCACTTGAGCAACCAGTAGGTAGATACCATTGTAGTCATTCCACACGAGCGAGGACCCTCCAGTGCTGTTGAATATTTGGTAGGGAGTGCTCTCCACCACCAGCGCAGGGCCACCACTCTCAAAGCAGGAGCGATGGGTCTGGAAATAGTTGAATAGGCCACTCAACATTGCGTTACTCATAATTGACAAACATACATAGATGCATGTGGTGTGGTGTGCACGTAAATACTGAGGGAATACACACTAAGCAAGGTGGATGGAGATAATTCGGAGACTCGGTAGAAATCACAGAGAAAAGTGACACTATACAGATTTACCTGAGGAGTCCAGGCCAGTGAGGGGTGGGTGCCATTCTCCAGCAAGTCTACCCAGTTCAAAGGAGCAGACAAACATCTTACCTGCAATCATAGGTGCCTGTGCAGTGTCTGCATGCATGTGCATGGTAGGGACTTACCCTAACGGCAGTGGCATTGTAGCTAAAGTCAGTTCTCCCTTTCAGTTCCCACAATACAAAATCCCCTGTAACCTCCTCAATGAAGGTATCACCATCATACCTGTAGGCAGCACATAAAGCAATTAAGGAATTCAACTAAGACTGTCCATAATTAACATACAATTCCAGGACAGGTTTGAAGGTGCTGGAGAAAGGGAGATTTATTGGACAGCCAAACCTAACGACATCATAGTCCACTTTCTATACGTAGAATATAGTGACATAACAAATTAAGAGAACACAACAACTTTATTTACTTACCAAGTCGACACTTCCCTGAACATTTGTTCTGCCTTTCAGCTCAGGGTCATATCTGCCTCTGTAAAAGACATGTGATATGCGTATACGTATAAGGTATATATAGCTGCTCACTGTTCGATTGTATAGGAGAAGTTATTGTATGCTGGACAGTTGGTACTTTGAGTGGCTGGTCTGTACACAAGAGGCAATCATCGATATACACATTAGCATTGCATATATAAATTATTATGTTACATGTACGTACCTTCTCACTCGGATGTGTCTTCCAGGTGGGCACTGAACTGAAATCAGAGTGACCTGAAGGAGAGAGCCATTAGTTGTTTGTTTACGAAACACACTAGGGAATGCATGTACACAATAAGTACGTATATACATACATGCATGTATACAGTGATCTTCCATGATATGTATTTCCAATCGTCTATATATAACACTTACAGCTTCTGCTGAGTTGGAGCATGCCAGGTCCTGTGTGGCAGCAGACAGTTTGAGAGCTGTCCTGTAGACAGTGGAGACACGTATAATCATATGATGTGCTATTAGTGCACTGGAATTTGTACAGTGTATAGCAAGTGCAATTATCTCGTATCACAGGATGTCATCTGGTCCAGTAATTGCAAGTCGTCAATGCTTGTTAACTCATGCTATTAATCCCATATTACACTCTTAACCATAATAATTATTATATAAGTAGTCTATATCGAAATTGCATGTCAACTATACCTTGAGGTTAATTCATCCCTGGGATGACTCGGAACAATTCTCACCGTCTGTATAATAATACAATGGCATCAATGATGTACATGCATACATTAGCATACCGTGTTCCTCTGTATGGATCCCTCTAAGGCGGTCTGTGTCAGTTGGCTGGTCATGCTTAGACCCACAGCAGCGGGGTTGGAAGCCAACACCTGCATGGAGGTAATATATTACACGTTCATATATAACGTCATCAGTACGTGGATTACCGATATCTGGTTGCTCTCCCACTGTCCTGGACTGAGACTGGCCCACAACTGTTGTAGGATAGTAAACATTGAGAGTGAAAACACAATCATGGCTGCATGGCTTACTTCAATCTGTCCCCTAGTGTCCAAATAGTAAACCGCTTGGTCCACACTGTGCTGCCACTGAACGTACTGGATGATTAATATGTACAGTCATGTTAGTTGCTCAAAATACAGAATAGCCAAGATAAAATAGTGCATTAGCACAGAACACACTTAAAAAAACACGCTATAATAACATGCACATGTGATAGGCTTCCCTGAGCTATGTACACCCTTCCTAATACATAAAGAAGTTAGCTAGCAGAAACGACCAGTTTTTGAAAAAAACACTACTTGGATGTAGAGGTAATGTAGTTTCACTCACAGGGCAAGCAGGAGGAGGGTAGAGAGAAGAGAGAAGGAGAGAGTAAGTCGGGACCTTGCGCACACTCAGATCACCACTGTATACATGCATGTATCAATAATTAATTGTCAATGAACATGCAATCACAGCGTGCATGCGTACCTTTTAATTGACACAATCCTCAGTTCACCATTACCATTAAACACCACAGCAGCACTTACATCATCAGAGCTCAAACCAGATTCAATCTATGTATGCATGTACCGGTATATATAAAGCATATCTGAGCTGTTTGGAATGGGCATACCTCAACTCCATTGCCAACTGAGAAAACACCATAGAATAGTCTGTTTTTAAGGGTAAGAACAGCAAACTGCCCTCCGGCACCTTTACCAAGGAATCAAGAGCTATAGTTATCTATTGTAGACGGCCGGTAGATCTTACCGAGTGCCACCTGCTTGATAGTGTCGTCTGATTCAAAGTGGTGTTCAGTGAGGGTCCCTTCACCAGCGTGGTCATCACCATGGTCATCTTCATCACCATGGTCATCTTCATCACCATGGTCATCTTCATCACCATGGTCATCCTCATCACCGTGGTCTTCATCTTCATCTTCATCATCGTGATCTTCTCCTTCCTCGTCGTGGTCTTCTTCCTCAGCGGTGTACACAGGCAGCTCACTTACTGTCAGACCTGGAGTAGCGGATGGGACGAAAACGAAACGAATTATTATTCAGAGACTAATTTCCAACAGCGAGGCTACCTCCGTTTGGACTACGAGAGAGTGCAGTATCCTCCCAGACCAATAGCTCTCCAAACATATTCGGAAAGAACTGAGCAAATAGCTCTCCTCCTGCAATGAAGTATCCCTATGAACTACCATACCAAAAACGAACTCAGCACAGCACAGGACAAAAATTTATGTATAGTTAAACTACCTGCAGTGTCAAAGCTAGTCCATTCTGGATTCCACACTTCAGAGATGATGTTATATCTTTCAAAACGGGCCTGGGATTGTGTGAAGATTACGAGCAGCCCTATGCTAATAACAGACTTACATCTGTTGAGTTTTCGGAGGACATAAGAACAGACACCTCAAAGAAGTATGGATGCACCAAGACTCTGTGAACACGATCCTGAGGAATGAGAGATTTACAAGAGGGGAGTTTATAAAACGAACGGTTCTCTTACTGTTGCTGACTGTAGAAGGATTTCTCTAAAGATTATTCCACCATCGATAGATAAGAGAAATCGTGAACCCTTCATCAATGGAGAACACTTTAATATGAGTGGCATCTTAGCTAACACAACTTACACCAGTACTCCAAGCCACTACAATCGCTCTCTGTAATAGGGATCACCATTAGTAATAGTACACACCCACGCACACCCACACCCACACCCACCCACACACACACCCACACATACACACGCACACCCACCCACACACACACACACACACACACACACACACACACACACACACGCAATTATTGACCTCATTCTCCCCAGAATAATGCAATCCACCAGACACTACATAGTCCACATTAGTGTCTGCACAAATGAAAATCAAAAGAGGGATATTAATGTTGGTGATTCCTACCAGATAGTTGAAGTGACCCTTGCTTAGTGGGTAGGGTGTACAGGGAACCATTGACCAATAAGAGCAAAGCACTGTCCGATACTGCCACCCCATCCAATGGGCCCGGGAGGCTAGGTATCTACGTACGTATTTGGGAAGAATTTACTATAAAAAAAATAGCTTTCGGTTTTAGTTACCTGGAATATCAGGATGTTCTGGAAGTCATCTTGTGTGATAAAGGTATTTCCACTGTACACATGTGCACTGTAGTGTGTGCAAACATTGGTTAATGAATATCATCATACCTATGCAGTAGTACAACCAGTCCAGATACTTGCGGGTCCTGTTTAGGGAATATTAGGCCATGCATGGATATTTTTTTTTTCAAACCTGATATAATATGAGGTTTTCTTCTATAGATAACTCAACCTAGAGAATCAGTATATACGTAGTAACAATAGTAATAGCAGAGTATAATACAACGCCCACTCACACTGGTATTTGTACTTAGCACAATGGCACTATTCGAGAGCTTAACTCTTGATATCAGCACTTTGGTTGGTCTACGTAAGAAGCGATTTACAATTTAGATAATGCATGTAGACTTATACAAACCTTACTCCACAGTCAAAGATGATGACACCTCTCCCGGAGATTTCCAGGCCAAATTCGTAAGGCAAAACACTAGCCAGAATAGTGAATGTCCAACAGCTGAATAATTATGGAGATTTGGATATGTGAAGTCTTGCACCACGAATCACCTGCATGAACTGCTGAAGCCTTGTGCCGAGAAAGTAACTAGGACACTAGGTGTGATGACAGTTAGTGATGGACTCCCACCCAAAGAGTTGAACTGAGCACTGAGGCCAGAATTCTGTGGATTAACAGTGAGTTAAAACATGTACTGTAAAGTGTTGTGTGTTGTGTGTGTGTGTGTGTGTGTGTGTGTGTGTGTGTGTGTGTGTGTGTGTGTGTGCGTGCGTGTGCGTGTGTGCGTGTGCGTGTGCGTGTGCGTGTGCGTGTGCGTGTGTGTGTGCGTGTGCGTGTGCGTGTGTGTGCGTGTGTGTGTGTGTGTGTGTGCGTGTGCGTGTGTGTGTGTGTGTGTGTGTGCGTGTGTGTGTGTGTGTGGTTTTACCTCATTAATATTCCCTATCCATACTTTGAGAATGATCTGTTGTAAAATATAAAATTAGAGTACCTCAAAAATTAGACTAATCTCACCTGGCTAGAATAGCAGTGATGATGATGATTTCATGAATAAAGGTAAAGGCACAGGGATAGTCACTGTACAAATGGATAGTATATGCAGTATGTATACCTTGTGGAGTTGACTAGTGAATACTGAGAACTGACTGCCCAGGAGTGGCAGTAAGGAGTGTTGTCTAGTGGTATGTAAAACGTAGAGGTCTGCAGAATGGAAAGTTGATGCAATTACTGATAGCATAGTTAAACAATGACTGACTGACCACAATTAACTCACCTCTACCTCAGATGCATTAGATGCATTACCAGATGCAATACTAGATGCATTACCAGATGCATTACCAGATGCATTACCATATGCATTGAGCACCATGCCCTGTAGAAACGCTTGGTGGAATCCTGGGCGCAGACACTGAACACTGTACTGTAGGCTAATGGAGAAACACACGCTTGATACCACACAAGTACACACACGCAGACATAATAATTATAGGTACAGACAGTTAACACTATATCTCTCTGAGGCCTGACCTGCTGGATGAGTCTTCTGCACCGAAACTTCTACTGTTACAGACAGTTATCGTAAACGAGACATTCTCAGCTGTTTCCAACAGCACCTGTATATATATATATAGTCAGAGAGAGAACAGAATAGATAAAGGCATTTCAGACGAATTGATAGCCTCAGTAATTACCATGTTCTTGTATGACAGCAGCTCCTGACTATGGGCCTCATAACCAGAGTAGCTCCAGCTCAGAGTACCAGTGGCCAATGACTGGAGCAGAGAGAGTAGAATCAATAACAAAATCATCTCTCAGTCTGCTCACTGTACACTGTATGCATAACTATAATTATGTAGCTATGTGCAGCTGTGAATGTATATTTGTGCATGTAGCTAGATCTTATCATAAATCTAAAAAACATCATGTCTACATGACTTGTACATGTAGCCTTTTTTAACTAAAAATTGTAAGGTGCAACGTAGTTGTGTAGACACATACCACACCTCAAAAACTTAATCTCATTCATAATCCCTATCTTTACCACAATGTTATTTGAATATCATTGGGCACAACTTAACTACAGTGAGCTCCAGCAAGGATATGACAAATGGGTAATCACCTTCATCACCTTCAAAGAGTGGTAACAACCTTCTCATCAGTCTCGGGCCCTCAAATGAAGTGTATTCAAACTCACAGCCCTCGGACAGAGAACGCATTCCTGTTAGGGTAACAGGAAGGTAAGCCTGAGTACACGTTAATACTAATTAATATACGCATACAGAGATATCAAGGAAATGTACAATGATGGACAATATCGGTACCCAGAGGTTCGTTTCCCCGGTGAATTCAGACCCCAGGATCCGTGGCACAAGAAATGGGTGGACTTCCCAGATGACACTCTCCCAGCAACTATTCCCATTTATCGGTTGGTACACATCACCCACCCCACACAGGCACGACATATAGAGCAGGTACCGAACCGTCGATACAAGTTTATTCCGAAAATGAAGTGCGGAAAGTCCTATAACGAAGAGAGAATTGGTGAAACATATGTACACATAGGTGGTGAAAAGTTTGAGGAAATCACGAGCAAAGACTCAGTGTTTCCAGGCTATCTCTCTTGGTGGGGGATCGATGTGCGAGGCTGGTATGAGGACGGTTGTCAGCTACTGCAGAGTATCTCAAGGGAGAGAATTAACGGTCGATATGTTCCCGGCTATCTTGCTGCTGAGCCAGAGTCCCCCTATGGCAGTGTAGCATTCAGTATTGAGCTACCGGACATACTGAGGGATTACAAGAAAGCAAGGAATATACAAGGAGCTAGAGTGTGCTTGAAAGTGGGTGGAACCCTACGATATCGAAAGGAAATTTGTTATGTGGTCATTGTCTGCTTAAAGGATGATAATGAACTCGGAGACATGCCAAGTATTGCAGGGCCTAAATTCCCTCAATTTGTGTCCAGTGATCTAGTTGATAGCAATGGGTTTGTGATTGACCACAACAAAGCACCTGAATTCAACGCTACCTCGATTATCAAGTCTGAAATATTAGGCGAGGACCCCACTGGAAAAAACATGTACGTTTATGACCACTACAGTTGGGAGCAACTTGTTTTTGCATTCTACTTTCCAACCAGAGGAGAAAATCTTGTGTGTACACAAGTCACCAAGACAGATTATCAACACTTTGCAAGAAACTGTCAGAAATGCGGTTAGATATTATACTCTACATAGATTGGTTAAAAAATTGTTATGTCCCTATAGTGCCATGCATACCACGTATACTGTATTTCTCAAAACATGTACAACTATTTTGTATATTTTACACTTGTGAAATCAACTTTGGCTAGCAAAATCTCTGTATAATATTATGCTAGGCACAATAGAAACGATGGGTGGTGTTGTATAACATTCAATGTCTAAATTAAGGGATAATCACCGTTCTGGTAACCGCCATCTTTACCATAAACATCTCATCCAGCAAATATTTGCATGGTACACATTATCGTGTAAGGACTAATGTCTTGTAACCACTATCTTCAACATCTGGAAAGGGGACAATGTTCTGTCTAGTATACCGACATCTTCACTATAATATCCAGCTGCCACACATATTCTCGGTACACTGTAGCCACTTATCTTTACCATAATCATCGGCATACATCGTAAAGGGACTAGTTCTGGTAACCATGGACTATCTTCACCACTATCTTTACCAAAATCATCCAACCATGCACCAATTATTTGCGAATATCCTTTAAAAGGGCTAGGCTGAACTGAAACTCAATATCATTACAAGTATGGCAAGCAATTCTACTAGCCCAGAATCCTCCTCGGACACCTCTGTATTGGAAGACATGGATAGTTCCCCAGTGATGACAGTGACTGGAAGGTAGGAGAATGTATAGATGATGATAATTATGTGTATAAGCCTCAGCTTATGTTCTATAGGGATATCAAGATAATGTACAGACAAAGATGCCCAGAGGTGCTTTTCCGAAACGAATTTGTATCCCGGAATCCATGGGACGATCCAGTTGGCCCACAAACCACGTACTTTCCAGACAACCCTCTCCCAGCTACTATTCCAATCAGAAAATTGGTACACATTACCCACCCCACAGAGGCAGGTGGCATTGAGAAAGAGGGAGACTCTCACTTCAAGTTTATTCCAAGAATGAAGTACGGAAAATCTTATGAGCCTAACCAAGGAGGAGGATACGGTGAAACTTATGAGAAAAAAGCTGATGGAAATTATGAAGAAATTCAGTACACAGATTCAGTGTTTCCAGGCTATCTCTCTTGGTGGGGGATCGATGTGCGAGACAGCTGGCATGAAGGTAGGAGCATCGTTTCATGGAATGAACGTAATGGTCGATATGTTCCCGGCTATCTTGCTACTAAGCCACAGTCCCCCTATGGCAGTGTAGCGTTCAGTATTGAGCTATCGGACATACTGAAGTATTACAAGAGAGCAAGGAAGAGCGATCAAGGAGCTGAAGTGTGCTTAAAAGTGGGTGGAACCCTACGATATCGACACGAAATTTGCTATGTGGTCATTGTCTGCTTAAAGGATGATGAACTCGGAGACATGCCAAGAAGGATTGCAGGACATAAATTCCCTCAATTTGTGTCCAATGGTCTAGTTGACAACAAAGGAATAGTGATTGACCGCAACATGACACCTGAATTTATAGCTACCAATATTATCAAATCCGCTAGAAACGACAATGGGAAACCCAAGAGAGGACAAAGGTACGCTTGGGATAACTACAGCTGGGAGCAGCTTGTTTTTGCATTCTACTTTCCAACCGGAGGAGAAAATCTTGTGTGTAAAGGAGTCACCAAAACAAGTTATGAGCATTTTGATGAAAATTGTCAGAAATGCAAGAACACTACACCGATGGATTAGATTCGTTATAATTATTATGGGAAATCTGTATTACCATTAGAGTGCAGGATTTTACCCAACTACAAAATTTGCAGTTGGGTAAAATCCTGCACTCTGATGGGTCCATTTGGTAATGATCATTGAATGAAATTTGATCTGAAAATACCTGTGTACAATCATGCAGCAATAAGTTGGATAGTCATGCCCTCATGCTGTACTGCTAATAGCATGTCTAATAGAGGGGTGTAGTGTAATCCTCTTATGAGTAATAAATTAAGCTATACCACAGATTGAAGAGTTAATTGTCTCCACCCCCTGCATGCATGCAATTGTAGTGTTTTGTACTTGTGAAATCAACTTTGCATGGCGAAACAAAATAATATCTATAATTATAGTAAATTCACACAACTTAAAAAGGCAAACTATACATAATTATGATAATAGCTTCTTGTACAATGATATTTCGCAATAGAAGCGTGACATGATGGGTGTGTTGTTAAGTGCACATACACCTGCTGATTGGCGTGGTTTGGGGGAGGTATCCGTAAGGGACTAAATGGCATGGTAACCACAACCATTATCTATACTATATTCATGCGTATCAGCAATATTTAGGCACTCATAGATAAAGCGAAGTGAAGCAAATCAAAGCATGGCAAGCCACCTATATTCCTACTCAGATTCCTGCTCAGACAGCTCTGTTCTTCATTTATCGGTTGGTACACATCACCCACCCCACAGAGGCACGACACATCGAGCAAGTACGAAAACATGTACGAAATCGTCAATACAAATTTATTCCAAAAGTGAAATACGGAAAATCTTATCGATATGAAGGAGGATTCGATGAATCTTATGAACACATTGGTGATGACACTTTTGAAGAAATTCTACATACAGACTCAGTGTTTCCAGGCTATCTCTCTTGGTGGGGGATCGATGTGCGAGACTGGTATAAGAAGGACGATTGCAAGCTGCTGCAGAGTATCTCAAGGGAGAGAGTTAATGGTCGATATGTTCCCGGCTATCTTGCTGCTGAGCCAGAGTCCCCCTATGGCAGTGTAGCATTTAGCATCAAACTATCGGACATACTGAGCGATTACAAGAAAGCAAGGAATATACGAGGAGCTAGAGTGTGCTTGAAAGTTGCTGGAACTCTACGATATCGAAAGAAAATTTGCTATGTGGTCTTTGTCTGCTTACAGGATGATGATTAACTCAGTAACATGCCAAGTATTGCAGGGCCTAAATTCTCTCAATTTGTGTCCAATGGTCTAGTTGACAACAAAGGAATAGTGATTGACTATAACAAAACACCTCGATTCAAAGCTACCTCGATTACCAAGTCTGAAAAAGTAGGCAAGAACCCCATGGGAGAAAACGAATATGATTGTTACAGTTGGGAGCAACTTGTTTTTGCATTCCACTTTCCAACTGATAGACAAAATCTCGTGTGTACTCGAGTCACCAAGACAGATTATGAGCATTTCGAAGAAAAGTGCTCAAAATGCTGAGGATTCTAGATTTGCTCAATAATACTATCAGTTAACTGTCTATAATGTACATAACACACAGACTATACAGACTACGTATACAGACTATAATGCACACTGATGATTACTCAATGTACCTAAGGCAAGCTACTATATAATTTTATGGTAAAGTAATAATAATTAACAAACTGAGACAAAAACATTTCGGTTTTTTGGGAAACTTTTGGTGCATGGCTATTATATACAATTTATACTCAGGATCAGTGGTAAACACTACTTTTCTATGAATGGCTATATCTACTACACTACTCAGAATATGTGCATAAGTTGGCTCCAAAGGCCACTTTTCTATGAATATTTGTTGGGGAAACTTTTGGCTGCACTAATCAGACTGAATGAAACCGAAAGGTCATCATGATCTAGCTTGTATAAAGCTTGCATGCATTCACATTTGTGAACACTTGATCTATTAAGATAAATATGGGTAAAGCACTTGTTCTACTGGCACTTGTTTTTGCATTCTACTTTCCAACTGATAGACAAAATCTAGTGTGTACTCAGTCACCAAGACAGATTATGAGCATTTCGAAGAAAAGTGCTCAAAATGCAGAGGAAATTAGATTTATTTAATTACTCAATAAGGTAGACTATCAGTTAACCCTAAAACACAGGTAAAGTAATAATTATTATTAGCAGTAGTCCAAAACTATGTTAAATGTAGACAAAAACATTTCTATGAATGGTTTTTTGGGAAACTTTTGGTGGCTACTATATACAATTTATACCCAGGATAAGTGGTAAACACTAAATGGTGGGTAGATCTACTATACACTACTCAGAATATGTGCATAAGTTTATTATTAGCAATAGTCCAAAACTATGTTAAATGTAGACAAAAACTGAATGGTTTTTTGGGAAACTTTTGGTGGTTACTAGACTATATACAATTTATACCCAGGATAAGTGGTAAACACTAAATGGTGGGTAGATCTACTACTCAGAATATGTGCATAAGTTGATTAACTGAAAGGCCAATTTTCTATGAATATTTTTGGCTGTACTATAAATGAATGCAAAACTGAAAGGTCATCATGGTTTAGCTTGTATAAAGCTTGCATGCATTCACATTTGTGAACACTTGATCTATTAAGATAAATATGGGTAAAGCACTTTTTCTACTGGCACTTGTGAGCCTGACCGTTGCCCTGGAGAATCCAGAAGATTGGCAAGCTTGGAAGAAGGTACATACGTTCTTGAGCAAACAATTTTTTGCAGCCAATATGCATGCAAATCTAGAAATTGTAATGTTTTATACTTTTACTATAATTATACAGGAGCACAACAAGCAGTACAACGATGTCACGGAGGAGCTGAACAGACTGACCATCTGGCAAGAGAACAAAGCTTTTGTGGACGCTCATAATGCAGCAGCTGACAAGCACGGCTTCACTCTTGAGGTCAACAAGTTCTCCGACCTCACTAACGTTGAATTCACCAAGACACACAACGGCTATCAAATGTCGGACTTCCCTTCCTCTGCTCGTATGTTTTCTCCAAATCCTCGTTTCCAGCTGCCTTCATCTGTCGATTGGCGAGAGAAAGGCTACGTGACAGAGGTAAAAGATCAGAGTCAGTGTGGGGGGTGTTGGGCGTTCAGCGCAACAGGTTCTCTGGAGGGACAACACTTCAACAAAACTGGCAAACTAGTCTCATTGAGTGAACAGAATTTGATCGATTGCTCGTCTAATTGGACCAATAATGGTTGTAAGGGTGGAAACGTATACAAAGCATTCCAATACATCAAAGACAACGGTGGCATCGATACCGAAAAGAGTTATCCGTACGAAGGGAAAGATGAAATATGCCGATACAGCAAAAACAACATTGGAGCAAACTGTACGGGCTATGTAACTTTGAGGAAGGAAGATGAAAACGCTTTAGCTGTGGCATGTGCCTCCATTGGTCCAATCTCAGTCAGTATTGATGCCAGTAAGCACAGTTTCCAGAGCTACAGTTCCGGTGTGTACTACGAGCCAATGTGTAACCCTGATGTACGAGACCATGCTGTGCTGGTGGTTGGTTACGGGACGGAAAACGGCCAAGACTATTGGTTGGTTAAGAACAGCTGGGGCAACGACTGGGGGGAGGAGGGATACATCAAGATGGCTAGAAACAAAGAGAACAATTGTGGCATAGCTTCTGCAGCTATCTACCCAACTGTGTGATAGGAACACACGTCATTACTTTTGAGGACAATTTATTAGTATTGTATCAGGAGTACATGAACTCCTGATTGCATGTATATTAATTGTACCATAATAGATGATTGTGTTATATCTTTCTTGATAATTATGCCTCGTTATAACAAGTAAACAAACAAATTAAGTACCCTACACTGTATGTAGAGACTACTTAGAAAGAATGGCTGAGCGAGCTGACATTATAAGACTGAAGAGAGTAAGAGTGTGTGTGGTATATACTATATATACATGCACACAAGTAACAATGATTGACAATGTACGTAATCAGACACTGCACGGCATGGAGTTGCTGAGTCTCTTATACTATAGAGCATTGCACGTTCCTTTACATAGAGCAACAACAATTATTATTGTAAGCACAAATAACAGACTATACTTCTAGCTTGGCCTTATAGTTTCAGTTATTAGTCATTAATTAGTTATTAGTTAGTTATTGTTATTAGTTATTAGTTATTAGTTATTAGTTATTGTTATTAGTTAGTTTTGGTAGAGTACGTACATACCGATGACCACAGTTTACACATAAGGTTCTACTCTATTTGTACTGTGTGTGTTCATCATGTAAGCCTAACTATATACAATCACAGGTACTTCAAACCCCTCGGAAGTAAGAGGTGCATGCAAGCACTACAAGGTTCTGGTACCTAATGAGTTCACCCCCAAACAACCCTGGGGAAACTTCCCTCAAGACAAGTGGGATGAAGTATATAGCTACCTTAAAAAGAAAGTGCGGCCTTGGATGGGCTCCGGAGCTGTAGTGGGTGGCCGGGAAACCGGCGGTGGCCAGCTCACTTCCTGTCTGTCTTTCATTAGTCAGCAGCACTGTCTACCTTTCATTACGTAGCAGCCCTGCTACCTTTCATTAGGTAGCAGCACCTGTCTGTCTTTCATTAGTCAGCAGCACTGTCTACCTTTCATTACGTAGCAGCCCTGTTACCTTTCATTAGGTAGCAGCACCTACTGTCTTTCATTAGTCAGTAGCCTGTCTACCTTTCATTACGTAGCAGCCCTACTACACTGTGGTTAGTAGCACCTACTGTCTTTCATTAGTCAGCAGCCCTGGTACCTTTGATTAGGTACGTAGCAGCACCTACTACTTTTCATTAAGGCAGTAGCAAACAGTTTATTTTTTAAACAATCCATCCAATTCTGCACAAAGTACTTCTTGGAAAGGAACACGGTATAGGTCCACGCATACCGTATCTAATAGAAAGTGAAGTTTTGTGCACACTTTAAAGACAAACTCTATTTTGTGACATTCACTTTTATTACGAGTGTTGCAAGCTGCGCTGTGCTAATGCCTCTCGCCATGTTATGCTTTCGCTCAAAAAGCATTAGCACCGGGGGTATTAGAGTGTTACTATAATGAATTTTACTTACTGAGAAGAAAATACTTATTTACATGTCTATTATTGCCTATTGTACGCCTCGAGGCATAATAATACAGAAACAGCATAATAATTTTTTACATGTCTATAGTACATGGAAATAGATAGCATGTACATGTACGTATAAATCAATGACTGTTCAGTTCGGCAGAGTAAAAGTGGGTGTGGTTTGCTCTAACTGACACACCCAGAGCCGGCCGTGTTAGGCGAGGGGTGCACTGGAAGATGTCAACGGGGTCAATTGTTCAGGTGGGAAAGTGGGTGTCGCTTGAGAGAGAATATTGGAAACACAGTGGAGTAAACGAGATACGACCGCTAGACCATACCTGTGTGTGTGCGTGGGTGTGTGTGTGGGTATGTGTATTATGTGTGTGCGTGGGTGGGATTGTGTGTGTGTGCTCACGATAACTAGGAGTGCTCCCTCAGTATAGCCAGGCTTGAAGGACACCGTCAAGGGGACTTCCCCCTCTTGACCGCGCATGAACCAAGATACTCCACTGTTATAACGAGTGTTGCACGCTTGCTAATGCCTCTCGCCATGTTATGCTTTCGCTCAAAAAGTATTAGTGTTATAGTAGTTTCTATAACGAATTTTACATTAAAGTTAGCTTATCTCACTGAGAAGAAAATACTTATTTACATGCATCTATTGTCAGTTGTTATCTATTGGCTTACCAGTACCAGGACCTCAAGAAAGAAGAAAATTGATTCTTCCATGCAGGATCAGGAGTTCAGTGTATATAACATGATAATATCTATCATAACTGAGAAGAAAAGACTTGTGTACTTGCATATGGCTAAGGTTATCTATATTAATTTGTTATATGGTAGGGTTTTGTGGCTTACCAGGCCCTTAAGATTCTGCCAGGAGAATCTGGATCTTGGATATTATTTTCTCACACATGGGGAATGAGCACGCATGCATGCGCATTACATCCAATCCACGAATCAAAATCCAAGAGAACGTGGCTAGAAGCCTATGAAGCTGTTAGTTTTCGTCGCATTGCAACCGTTGAGCAGTTACAGCTGGAACAGACACACACACACACACACAGAGTCAGCTTTACCGTATCCCTCGTGCGGCTACGCCTCGAGGCATAATAAAGAGATAAAGCTAAAAGCTATATAATGGTGGACACAGACATGTTGAAAGTGAACATTTTAAGTTAATTTGGCAGTCGAGCCCTGTGTTCCCGGGTTATCTATCGTGGTCGGGAATTAATCGATGACAAACTAAAGAAGTATGCAGATTATGAATCCACACACAAAGTTATTATTAGGTGGGAGGACATTAGTTCAACGGAGCAACTAGTGTTTGTACTCTATTTCCTCAACCCATGCAGAGCAAGAGCTCACTTGCCAAAAGGAGTTATAGTTCAAACCAGTTTAGTGGACCTTAGCTTTATCAACTCAGAGAGACAAGTATAGAAATACGTAAATCCAGGCAGGCAGATACTACTATGATTTTACATGATACTTTTGAGGACAATTAATTTGCCCACTGTCATGTTGTACCATACAATTTAATATAGGTAGACTATGTAATGCTTAATTGAATGCTATATATAAATGAGCAATTAATTTGTACTGATATTCATTGCCCATTTGTTGTACCATATATAGATACGACTATGTAATGAATGCTATATATAGATAATCATGGGCTATAATAAGAAAGAGAAAGAATGGTGTGTGTGCATGTACATGTGTGTGTACATATTAGAATGGCTGAGCAAGCTGAAATTAAGACTGGAGAGTAAGATTGTTGCACACATCAGATGCTGGAGTTTGTAGAATCTGTGCAATTTAGCTCAGAGCGTTGCATGTTCCACCAACATGATTAGTTGCAAAGGACTATTTACAGATACTGCACTGCTAGCCTCGATTCCAGGCCACATTAAAACACGTATTTTTATCGGCCTGGAATCGAGGCTAGCAGTACTGCTAGCTATATAGGCACCTAGTGTATACATATAAACAATGACACGCTTACACTGATGCACTTTATGATCTATTCTGTCAATGTTACAAATTATGTACTTTGCAGACTTGTATACTGTGTGTGTTCATCATGTGTAAACCTAACTATATACAATCACAGGTACTTCAAACACCTTGGAAGTAAGAGGTGCAAGTACTACGAGGTTCTGATACCTAACGAGTTCACCCCCAAACAACCCTGGGGAAGCTTCCCTCAAGACAAGTGGGATGAAGTAGGAGAATGCTACCCAGAGCACTTGCGAAAAACTCCTAACTTCACTACACACATCCCCATATATCGTGTATCCCACATGACACATGATGAGTCAGCAAGGAGCATCGGTTCTACATTACCACAAGGCTACTACACATTCAAGACAAGGGCCAGACTAGGGAAACAAGGTGATCTAACTTGGGACGAGACTACAAGCTACGGTGGAGCTTCATTAGGAGAGACATACAAGCAACTTGAAAGTGGAGAATTCGAGCTACTCCAACGATCAGAAGCGAGCCCTGTGTTCCCAGGTTATCTATCGTGGTGGGGAATCGATGTCAAGCCATTTTATAACACACAGGAGGGAAATGAATTATGTGAAAATATTAACGATATCCAGAAGAACAGACTGTACTATGTGCCTGGCTATCTAAATGAGCGAGCAAGTTCCATCTACGGCAACAACTCCTACAGTCTAGCATTTCCTGACCTACTTACCAGCTATCAAACAGCGAGAGACGATAAGCCTAGGGGTGAAATTCAGCTTAAAGTCGGAGGAACTTTATTGTATAAGCAAGAAATTTGCTACGTAGTCATGGTTGGTCTAGAAGGAGACAAAAAGCTTCGATCAATGCCTTCTATGGGGGATTACGAGTACTTCAGTCCCTTCCAACACAAGGGACTCATTAATTCCGAAGGAGTCGTCATCGATCAACAAAAAACACCGAATTTCAGAGCATTATGTATCGTTAGCAGTTTTAAGGACATTAAGTTCAACTGGGAGCAACTAGTATTTGCACTCTATTTCCCCAACCCAGAGCAAGAGCTCACTTGCCAAAAGGAGTTAGTTCAAACCAGTTCTGTGGACCACCATAAATTCTGCATTTCTACGCAACCACCCCCTAATGGAGGAAAATGGGTGTGTCCAAACAAACTTTCAAGAGAACTATAGAATCCACATACTATTTTTACTAAATTAAAATTACAAATGTATGAGTGTAAATGTGTTTGGTACATATTATACTTTAATTGTCATTGTCTTGTGTATCATCTGTGCTTTATGCATGTTGACCTACTGACTATAGGCAGGGATGCATTGAGGGGGGGCAAGAGAGTAATTCTCCCCCCCCCCCCAGGATCTGGCAGATTCATTATAGTAATTAAGCATTAATTTGTGCTGCTATAATTATGATAACTTGTGAGCTGAAATTGCACTAGAATCGATCTAAGGCCCTCAAATATTCAAGTACGGCTTAAAGTTGGAGGAACCCTATTGCATGCATGTACATGAAATTTGCTATGTAGTCATGGTTGGTCTAGAAGGAGACGAAGAGCTCCAATTAATGCCTTCTATGGGGGATTTCAAGTACTTTAGTCTTTTCCAGCACAAGGGACTCATTAATTCAAAAGCCGGCTATACAACAAAAAGGACTGGTTGTAAGGATAATAAGTTCAACAGGGAGCTACTATAATAGTGTTTGCCCCAAATCAGAGCAACAGCTCACTTGCAGGCCAAAAGAAGTTAGTTGAAACAAGTTCAGTGGAACATAACTTCTGCCTTTATAAGCAACCACCCCCTAACGGGGATAAATGGGTGTGTCCAAACAACCCAAAGGAAAAGCATGTATGGAAATAGATACATAATAGACTAAATTACAAGTGTGTGAGTAATATAAATGACCATAATTATATATATATATATACATGATTTATTTCATCGATCTGTTTCATCTGTGCTGTTTAGTACATTCTGACTATATGACCGCTCGTTTAGCCATTACTCTTGCTAGCGTCGTACACTGATATGTATGTATGTGCATAAACACGCCTCTGTTTGTTTATAAACAAACAGAGGCGTGTTTGTGTTGTTGTGTTAGTTGAAAACTATAGTTTTCTTCTGGATAACGTTAATGTTTTCACATAATTCATTTCCCTCCTGTGTGTTATAAAATGGCTTGACATCGATTCCCCACCACGATAGATAACCCGGGAACACAGGGCTTGCTTCTGATCGTTGGAGTAGCTCGAATTCTCCACTTTCAAGTTGCTTGTATGTCTCTCCTATAATGAAGCCCCACCGTAGCTGTTCATCTGTGCTGTTTGCATTTCCTGACCTACTGACGAAGTATTAGGTGGCGGGCGTTGGAGCCGTATCGTGCAAGCAAGAAATTTGCTACATAGTTATGGTTGGGACAAAGAGCTCATATCAATGCCTTCTACGAGGGATTACAAGTATTGCAGTCCCTATACTACCCAACCAACAGCAGAGAGTATGATGTCATTAGTTTGCCCTAAAATTAAAGGGATACATCAAGATGGCTAGAAGCAAGGAAAACAATTGAGCTTCAGAAGCCATCCACTCACTGAGTGCTAAGAAGACATACTTGTACGTATATTCATTGCATATTGTTGTACCATAAAAATAGGTATGATTGTGTAATGCTTGATTGAACAAACTAAAGAGAGGCGTGTTTGTGTACATAAGTATATATATACAACGCTAGCAAGAGTAATGGCTGAGCAAGCTGACATTAAGACTGGAAAGTAAGTTTGTACATGATATATAGGAATGTGTGTAGTCGGGTCAGCATCACTATTCATTGGTACACATTGGGATACTACTGAACTGTGTGTTCAATCATGTATGACATTGTGTACAACAACTTATAATATCACAGGTACTTCAAAACCCTCTTGGATGAGAAACACAAGTACAAGCGCTACGAGGTTTTGATACCTAATGAGTTCACCCCCAAACAACCCTGGGGAAGCTTCCCTCAAGACAAGTGGGATAAAGTAGGAGAATGCTACCCAGAGCACTTGCGGAAAACTCCTAACTTCACTACACACATCCCCATATATCGTGTATCACACATGACACATGACAAGCCAGCAAGGAGCATTGATTCTACATTACCACAAGGCTACTACACATTCAAGCCAAAGGCCAGACTAGGAAAACAAGGGGATCTAGGGGGACCAGTCACTCGGGGTGAGACTATAAGCTACGGTGGAGCATTAGGAGAGACATACAAGCAACTTGAAAGTGGAGAATTCGAGTTACTTCACCGATCAGAAGCAAGCCCTGTGTTCCCGGGTTATCTATCTTGGTGGGGAATCGATGTCAAAGAGACACAGGAGGGAAGAGAATTAACGTCTCAAATCAAGAGGAGCAAATGCTATGTGCCTGGTTATCTAAATGATCCAGAAACTTCGATGTACGGCAACAACTCCTACAGCATAAAATTTTCTGACCTACTGACCAGCTATCAGACAGCGAGAAGCGACAAGCCTGGGGGTGAAGTACAGCTTAAAATTGGAGGAACTTTATTGTACAAGCAAAAAATTTGCTATGTAGTGATGGTTGGTCTAGAAGAAGACGAAGAGCTCCAATCAATGCCTTCTATTGGGAATTACGAGAACGAGTACTTCAGTCCCTTCCAACACAATGGGCTTATTAATTCGAAAGGAGTAATCATCAATCCACATAAAGTACCGAATTTCAGAGCATTCTTTATCGTTAGCAGTTGGGAGAACAAAAAGTTCAACTGGGAGGAACTAGTGTTTGCACTCTATTTCCCCAACCCAGAGCAAGAGCTCACTTGCCAAAAGGAGTTAGTTCAAACTAGTTCAGTGGAACATACATTCTGCCATTATAAGCAACCAATTCAAAACTATGGTAAATGGGCGTGTCCAAACTAGAGAAGAAGTGTAGATAATTAATAACGCATATATATATTTTTTTGGCATTGCTGAGTACATACATTGCTATTATCATGTGTTTTATTTGAGGTGTTTGCATTTCCTGACCTACTGACTATATAGGTATAAAGAAGCTAATAAGCCTGGGTGTAACATTTAGGAGGATTATAAGCAGGAGATTTGATACATATAGTCATGGTTGGTCTAGAAGGGACAAAGAGCTCAGTAGTGCGGTTTCTAACTACCCAATACAACAGTGGAGAGTATGATGTCGATAGTTTGTAAAAGGGATACATCTCAAGTGGCTATAGAAACAAAGAGAACAATATTGTGGCATACTGGCTTCTGCAGCTATCTACCCAACTGTGTGATAGGAACACATGTCATTACTTTTGAGACAATATAATACGTATATTCTTTTTATATTGTACCATAAACAGGATGATTATGTAATGCTTATTGAAACTAAACAAATTAAACAGAGGCGTGTTTGTGTACATGCATACATATGTACCAGTATACGACGCTAGCAATTAGAGTGATGGCTAAACAACAATTTAATGCCACAGGTACTTCAAAACCAAGTAGGGAAAACAGTATACAAGTTTTACGAGGTTCTGATACTTAATGAGTTCACCTCCAAACAACCCTGCATGGGGAAGCTTCCCTCAAGATAAGTGGGATGAAGTATATAGAAAAATGCTACCTAAAAAACTTGCAGAAACATCCTCATATCCCTATATATACCCAAAACACTACGGAAAAATCCTAAAATTACTATACACATCCCATAATGAGCCAGCAAGGAACATCGCCATAGGGCTACTACACATTTAAGCTAAGGGCCAGACTAGGAAAACAAGTCTTATATAGATAAAGCTAAAAGCTATATAATGGTGGACACAGACATATTGAAAGTGAAAATTTGAGTTACTTCGGCAGTCAAACTCTGTGTTCCCGGGTTATCTATCGTGGTGGGGAATTGATCTTAAACCATTTTATGAGACACCAGAGGGAAGATAAGCATGGTTTTCTCAGTATAAATGAGCCAGAATCTTCAATATGCGGCAATTAATTCGGAAGAAGTATGCATGATCATGAATCCACATACTATCAGGTGGGAGGACATTAGTTCAACGGAGCAACTATAGTGTTTGCACTAAATCTCCCCACCCAAAAATTTGCTACGTATAGTTATGCGATCAATGCCTTCTATGGGGGATTACGAGTACTTCAGTCTTTTCCAGCACAAGGGACTCATTAATTCGAAAGGATATACAACAAAAAGCACTGGTTGTAAGAATAATAAGTTCAACAGGGAGCTACTATATAATAGTGTTTGCCCCAAATCATAGCAACAGCTCACTTGCATGCCAAAAGAAGTTAGTTGAAACAAGTTCAGTGGAACATAACTTCTGCTTTATAAGCAACCACCCCCTAACGGGGATAAATGGGTGTGTCCAAACAACCCAAAGGAAAAGCAAGTATGGAAATAGATACATAGACTAAATTACAAGTGTGTGAGTAATATAAATGACCATAATTATATATATATATATACATGATTTATTTCATCGATCTGTTTCATCTGTGCTGTTTAGTACATTCTGACTATATATGACCGCTCGTTTAGCCATTACTCTTGCTAGCGTCGTACACTGATATGTATGTATGTGCATAAACACGCCTCTGTTTGTTTATAAACCAAACATAGGCGTGTTTGTGTTGTTGTGTTAGTTGAAAACTATATAAATATAGTTTTCTTCTGGATAACGTTAATGTTTTCACATAATTCATTTCCCTCCTGTTTGTTATAAAATGGCTTGACATCGATTCCCCACCACGATAGATAACCCGGGAACACAGGGCTTGCTTCTGATCGTTGGAGTAGCTCGAATTCTCCACTTTCAAGCTGCTTGTATGTCTCTCCTAATGAAGCCCCACCGTAGCTGTTCATGTGCTGTTTGCATTTCCTGACCTACTGACAAAATATTAGGTGGCGGGCGTTGGAGCCGTATCGTGCAAGCAAGAAATTTGCTACATAGTTATGGTTGGGACAAAGAGCTCATATCAATGCCTTCTACGAGGGATTACAAGTATTGCAGTCCCTATACTACCCAACCAACAGCAGAGAGTATGATGTCATTAGTTTGCCCTAAAATTAAAGGGATACATCAAGATGGCTAGAAACAAGGAAAACAATTGAGCTTCAGAAGCCATCCACTCACTGAGTGCTAGGAAGACATAATTGTACGTATATTCATTGCGTATTGTTGTACCATAAATAGGTATGATTGTGTAATGCTTAATTAAACAAACTAAAGAGAGGCGTGTTTGTGTACATAAGTATATATATACAACGCTAGCAAGAGTAATGGCTGAGCAAGCTGACATTAAGACTGGAAAGTAAGTTTGTACATGGTATATAGGAATGTGTGTAGTGGGGTCAGCATCACTATTCATTGGTACACATTGGGATACTACTGAATTGTGTGTTCAATCATGTATGACATTGTGTACAACAACTCATAATATCACAGGTACTTCAAAACCCTCTTGGATGAGAAGTTTAAGTACTACGAGGTTCTGATACCTAACGAGTTCACCCCCAAACAACCCTGGGGAAGCTTCCCTCAAGACAAGTGGGATGAACTAAGTGACCTAGGAGCTCGAGGGCAATGCTACCCAGAATGCTTACTGAACAGTGATGCTGACCCCACTACACACATCCCTATATATCGTGTATCCCATATTACACATGATGAGCCAGCAAACAGCATCGATTCTACATTGCCACAAGGCTACTACACGTTCAAGACAAGGGCCAGACTAGGAAAACAAGGGAATCTAACTTGGGACGAGGCTACAAGCTACGGTGGAGCATTAGGAGAAACATACAAACGAATTGGAAAAGACAGATTTGAGCAACTCCAGCGATCAGAAGCGAGCCCTGTGTTCCCGGGTTATCTATCGTGGTGGGGAATCGATGTCAAGCCATTTTATGAGAAACAGAAGGGCAGAAGATTGAATTCTCATATTAACGATATCAAGAGGAAAAGCTACTATGTGCCTGACTATCTAAAGGATAAGCCAAGTTCAATGTACGGCAACAACTCCTACAGTATAACATTTCCTGACCTACTGACCAGCTATCAGACAGCGAGAGACGATAAGCCTGGGCGTAAAGTACAGCTTAAAGTAGGAGGAACTTTATTGTATAAGCAGGAAATTTGCTACGTAGTGATGGTTGGTCTAGAAGGAGACGAAGAGCTCAGATCAATGCCTTCTATCGGGGATTACAAACAATTCCAACACAATGGGCTTATTAATTCTGAAGGAGTAATCATCAATCCACATAAAACACCGAATTTCAAAGCATTTTTTATCGTTAGCAGTTGGGAGAATGAAAAGTTCAACTGGGAGCAACTAGTGTTCACACTGTATTTCCCCAAACCAGAGCAAAAGCTCAGTTGCCAAAAGGAGCTAGTTCAAACCAGTTCTGTGGACCATACGCTCTGCATTTCTACTCAACCACCCCCTAATGGAGGAAAATGGGTGTGTCCAAACAAACTTTCAAGAGAAAAATAAACATAGAAATACGCAGATTCAGAGACTAAAACTATTAATTTACAAAATTAATGTGTGAGTGATATAAACATACATTGTCATTGTCATTGTCATTGCCCTGTGTTTCATCTGTGCTGTTTCTTGCCTGTGCTCTGTGGTAGGGTCATCTTCACCTTCCCGGGAATGTAGCGGGAGAGGTCGTTATCCTGCATGCAGAGTACACGATGACACTGATACATAACTACAGATAAAGGAAACTGACCTTTACACTCTTCAGAAGGTCTCTCTCAATCTGAGTGCACTCTTTGTACTGGGTGAACCTGTGTACTGCAGTTTTGGCCGCTATAGGGGGTGGGGGAGGGGGTGGAGAGATTTGGAGTTATTAGCAGCACTCAGAGGAGGTAGGACAGGTCTCATTAGGTCGCTAAATGAGACCTGTCTTACCTCCTCTGGGCAGTACTAGTGCATGTGCAAAATGGTAATACTATACAACAACCATATTCACGTACACACATATGGGTTGTATATACAGAGGAGGTCGGAGTGCTGACCAAATCTCTGGGTTGTGTATAAATGACCTCAAGGCAATTAGTGTGAACAATGTTCCTACAGGAAATTAAGTGTGTTTGTTTGTTTGCTGACCTTTTCCACGTCTGTTAGTGCCTGGTACAAGCTTCACTTTATACCTGTACACAATACAATAAGACACAGCTGCGTGGCCGTGACGATAGCGGGGATACAACTCACTTATAGTTCTGTAATGATGGGTAAGGAGCGCAGACTGGAATGGCGTAGATCAGGACGTCCTCAAGCAATGGAGCGCCGGTCAGAGCGTCTAAGTCAGTCAGCTGCTCCTGGAGGGGAGGGGTGTTGGTATTGTGCACGGTATCAGAGATGTGCCCACACTGGTCGGTGGTGGGCGATATTAACCACCTCTAGACAACTCTCAGCCTACATGTAGTTTACCACACATGATAGGCTATTTGTTGAAGTAAGATTGAGGATTGGAAATAGCCACCTGAACATTATTCTAGGCACATCACTCTGGTTCACATAGGCTGGTGTAGTAGCGATATAAACACATAACTCAGACAATACTAATGGCAAATATAATTATTTACTGACAACTGTCTCTAACCTTCTCCGACTCTTCCAGTGTTAAGATGTTCTCCTCTGCTAGGATGGCTCTCTTCTCCTCTTCGTCTGACTCTGCCCCGCCCTCCTCCAGACCACCCCCCTCCACTCCATCATCCACTCCATCATCAGCTACCACATCATCGGTATTGGCTTCACTGTCATTGTGTTGTGTGGCCATTGCTTGGTCAGAGACTGGTTCAATTGTCCTAGCTGTCATACTATCATCAGGTGCAGAAATAGTTTCAACGGTTGTTTTTTGATTGACTGCTAATGTATCAACGTTGTCACTTAGCGATGGGTTGCTAGGAGCACTTTCAATAGTAGAAGGTAACATGGTGTCACCACCAGTTAATGTTTCACTGATATCTTGACTACTAGTAGAGGGATCGTGGGAGGAAGCCATTGAGGGTTGGCGCTCCTCAGTTGTCAGTAGCAACGGTGCCGTTTGTCTGTGTGGCTGCTCAACCACTGGAGGGTGACCTTTGTCCTTTTGACGATACTTGTGTTTGGGGTTGTTAGGTTCGTTGTTCGCCTTCTTCCCTTTGCTGGACTTCTTGACTTTCTGAGGTTTTGCCTCTCGAGACGACTGTGTGTGTGTATGTGTGTGTGTGTGTGGGGGGGGGGGGGGGGACAAAGGTTAATATGCAGTACTGAAGGAGTCTCCTGTTTGAGCAGCCATAACTTTAGTTTAGATTGCCAAATTTCAAGAGCACAGTGACCGCACTACACTATAATGTAATAATGAAGTAATAGTGGTTACAATGTACACACTAGATCATGAGCATGAGGTATCTCACCGCCAATAGTGACATCATCACCTCCCTGTCCACCTCATCTTGGTCCCCGTACTTCTCTCGTATCTTCTTCTGCTTAGACTGAGTGAACAAGACACATAAATGTACGTTACAGGCTAATCTGCATACACACACACACGCACAGTAGTACATGCGCTGTACATTTAGTGAGGCATACAGTACATACAATACATGCCGACGAATTTGCATAGCAAAACTAAAGTTGTTCGTTCAAAAATGCTCCATTTAACGCTACGTATATGTTTTGTCATACCTTTTGTCCTCTCTTTGATTGCGGGGGTTCTGGCTGAGGGGGTTGTTGAACTTTGGACTTTGATTTTTGGGCAGGTTTAGACACAGGAGCTGCTTGAGTAACGGGCTCGCTCTTTACTCGCTGCTTCTTCATCTCTCTACGATGGCAATTAAAACATCACTAAAACAGAAAATACAGTTATTTCTACCGACCTTCTTTGTTTGGCTGACACATGTTGATGCCTCTTAGCATCATCCTATATAATGGAACAGATACAACACTCTCAGTGAGGACATCATATAGACCTTAGATCTAAGCCCCTCCCCTCATGCAATAATTGTACAGGCGACTTTGGTACTCGCAGCTGCACTTTAGGAATGTACTATTTGAGGGGGCGATCTTGAACCCCCGGGCTAGTGACTAACTGACCTGGTCTTGTGAGTCTTGCCTGTCTGTCATTGAGAGGTGGCGGTCTGACTCACTGACATGGGAGGAGCTCACACTTACACCACGCTGGAGCTCGTACCTGTGTGCATGGGCAGGCATGCACGACTGTACAGTAATGTATATAGCTTCACATAGTCACCACATAGGTACTGACAGTGAAACAAGTCTGCAACAGTGGCTGTAATTAAGAGGGCCTAGGTCCAAACACATGACACATGCTATGGAAACTTTTACCAACACCACACGCACGCACGCACGCACGCACGCACACACACACCCACACGCTAAACCTTCACTAGCACAACATTTTCCCCACGTACCTGCCTCCTGATATGTGTGCCACTGCTATGGTGGTGTCTGGCCAGGGGAAATCCTCCTCCTCACTCTCATCCTCTTGTCCTTCTTTAGAGCCTTCATCTTGTCCTTCTTTAGAGCCTTCATCTTGTCCTTCTTTGGATCCTTCATCTTCATCACCGTTTTTGCTGCCTTCCTCATCCAATAACTCCTCCTCCTCCACTGAGACTTCACTCACAGCCTCACTCAACTGCAGCAATAGCATACCGTATAGCGGAAGTTCAGCATGTACCGCGGAACAGTCATACCCACAAATATTATAATCTGCATGCACTCATGCACTGAAACGTGCCAGTAACAAAAATTAAATCCGCAAAATCCTTCGGCCTTTCCGCAAAAGTTTATATCTTCACAATATACCCGCTATAAGGTAGCCAGACAAGACACAGTAGCCACTCTCTCACCATTGAGAGTTCATCCTCAGCCTTAACTCTCCTCTCGTGGAGGTGGTTGGCAATACAGGAGTCATCCACCTGATGATGGGGGTGAGAGGGGGTGGGGTAAGGCTAGCTTGTTGAGCACGCAAGGGGAACAATTAAAAGTTAAACTGAGTTGTTGTGAAAGGACTCACTCTGAACAGAAATCCAAACCCCAGCACCAGTTGACAGGGAGGGAGGAAGTTCTTCTTACCTGGAGCACACAAAGACCACTTAGTTAGAGTGTCATTATACTAACATGTAACTACACACATGTACCTCTGATCATGAAGCTGCCAGTAGTGAGGTATTCTCCAGATGGGGCTGTCTTGGACACCTGCAACACAGAAAACACTCTGTAAAATACTGCGTTTGAGTCCTTAGAAGTCCACACGATCACCTCCACAACTCACACACCACACACACACCTGGTGATGATGTACCCACCAAGCGCTGATAATGATGCGAGCCTCCCAAGCACTGCTATAACACACTGCCATGTGACCAGCCTCGTTGAGGGTCTTGGGGGATACCATATCGCCTGTCAGGGGGTTAGGAGGTGTTGAATTCACAGATTTGGGGGGTAGAGGGATAAACTGACCTGAGGGGTTCTTAATAATGACACTGGTAGCACCGTGCATGTCAGCGTGTACATACAGATCACCTGGGATAGGGAGAACCCTCTCGTTAGGGGTAATTAATGAAAACAAAACCAAACGTGTACCTATAATTTGTGTGATAGTGGCTATTTTCAATCCTCAATCTAAATTCAATTCAACTAACAAATTTGCCTCTTTTATGTAGTAAACTAAGAGCCTAAGGTTTTGTCTTGGGTAGTTAGTATCAACCACAACCGACTAGTGTGGGCACATGCATCCCTGAACATGTACATGTAGTACAGACTGACTGTAGGAATGTACCACTCACCCTCCTTGAGGTACTTCTTGACGAGGAGCTCGTTCTGCTGCTGGTCACGCCCACCTATCACCAGATAGTTCTCCGAGCTGATGAACCAGAAGAACTTTTCAAACCAGTGCACCTTCCTTGCCTTCAGGATCTTGGCCACAGCAGCTGCTTCTTTGAGAGTTTGTTTCGTCTTTCTCTCGGCCGACTTGAGCGCCTGTGTGATGTGTGTGATGTGTGAGTGTGGGGGTGGTAGCTGTGTACGTAGACGATTCTAGTGTAGTTTACCTTCCCTGAGGCATCGATGGTCTTCTGCTCTTTCTTTGCTGCCTGCTTCCTTCCCCCATACATCCTTTACAACAAAATATTGATAAAGAGCACGTGCACACAACCTAACAATACTCACCTAGTAGCATTTCCATACGCTGACAAACCCAGGTCTATGTCGACCTTTGTACCCTTCTTCTTTGGCTTCTAGTTGGATAAACAACGCACATAATTTAAGATAATAATTGAGCGTGTACATGGGATTTATCTTTCAAAGTATCACTTAATATTGGTACTCTTGATGGTACATAGTATACGTATAATGATGTACACATTACGTAAGTGGTATTTAAACATACTTGCTTAGTAGCTTGAGTTTCTTCATCACCCTCGCTATCCCACTCCTCAGAGGGGTCTCTGAAGGGTTAAAAATAATATCCGCTGGTCACTAAAGAGTTAAAACACTACCTCAGCAATAGTGTGATCTCGTTGCTGTTGAGCTTGAGTCCCTGTATCGCCGAGGCAACGGGATCGCCCCTAGCTTGATAGTCCTTAACGAGCAACTCAATGTCCCCCCAGTCCATGGCATTAGCCACGGCACTGCGGATCACCAGACACGCCTTCTCAACAAGGTCAAGGTTCATCTCGATCAGCTGCGCCTTGTACTCGTTCTCACTCTACAACATACATGATTGTACAGCACATGTACGTACAAAAAGAATTCAACAACAAATAGTTGACAATTAAACATGCTCTCAACATTATTTGCTATAATCATGCTAAAAACACAAACAATTAACATTCACCTGCATCTTCTGTAGGGCATCTATTCTTTTCTGGTGGTCTCTACGCACATTGTCCAACTTTTTGACAGCTGTCTTTTGCTACAGAGAAAGAAACTCAAGAAACTGACACACACACCCACCCCACCCCACACACACCTACCCACCCCACACACACACCCACCCACCCCACACACACACAAGCCAATGCTTACCACTTGAATGGCTTTCATGTCTTGCTTTTGACCACTCTTTGAAGAGAAGAATTCGTCTACAGCCTGCAAACACACACACACCGACTATATGGTCGCCGTGGCTACTGTACACGAGTGACTCACTCTATCAAATGTGTCCAGTTCTTTGTGAGGCAGAGACTCGTGTTGTCTGAACAGCAGTGGGTGGAACTCAATATTCCTGCAAGAAAGTGAGCAATGGCGTTACAGTAAGATTGTAGCGAGGAGGCTGTTAGTATGCCATGGTATGAGCAATTAATGTCCAGAAAATCATAGTTAGACCACCAGAACATTCAAGCAATGGCCACTCGAGTTTAATTATAGTATAAGTATAGAGCCAATACTGTGTACATGTATGTGGGGCACAATGGTAGGTGCAACGTTACCATTAATTAACTTGTAAGCTACAGTAGTAATGGCAGGTGCTACAAAGGGTCTGGGGGAATGCTCTTACGAAAATTTTCAATCTCTAGATTTTTTTCTCTGGTGCATTTTTGGTAACGTACGTGAGGAGGTGGTCCTCATCACTGGTGATGGGTGGGGCACTGTCCACTTGAGGCAGTAACTCCCTCTTCTGGACTAGGTAGCCCTGTGGGGTAGAGGTAAATCAAATTGTGTGTGATACACAACATTCTCAATGGCGATGGAGCTTAATATTTTGAGTGTGAATTCGGGACTCACAAACTGTTCTAATTAAGTGACCGACCTTTCCAGGCTGGTCTCTGATGGCCTTGAACAGGTGGTCGGCTTCTTCCAGCGAAGCCATCACTTTGGGCAGATCTAGACAAGATTAAGGATGAAGCCAGGTAACAAAATGCTCCCAGACAAAATACATGCAGTCATATTGAGAGACCTTCCTCAATGTCCACTCCTGCCCCAATCTTGAGTGTGTCTTTGAGCCCAGCTCCCAATATACAGTGAGTGAGCAGTGCAGAGCCATACACTAAGACAGAGAAAGAGAGAAAGCTCAATAAATATAACCCCATTACTGCCTCGACTTCTAAAGCCACTCTGCTAAAAATAATGATTTCGAAGACAAGGTTAGATACAAGAGAACATGGTGCCATTGATTCCATCTTCCCCTGCATAACTAACCAAAGTGTGGATTAAGTACTTGCTTGAGTGAGTCGCCAGGTTTAGCAGCTGACAATATGTCTTTCACACTGTAGGTGGAAAGTTGTCAATGGCTATAAATTAAGGATAATAATAATCTCCCACTCACCCGTCCAGAGAGGGTGGTGGTTGCTCCATCTTGGCCGTCTCCGTGGAGAATACCTCTCGATTAGCGAACCTCACGTCAGAGTCAGCGTCAGTACGAGTACGAAGGAGGGAGAGGATGACGTGGGCGTGGTCAGTCAGAATCACATTGCCCTGCACGTATAGAAACAGACATTGAAACTCAATCAAGCCAGGACTGTTCAAGATGCCTCACGATAATTATAGGTCTTCAAAACCATCACCAAGTTATTGAAATTGGACCTGTAGCTAACTTATTGCACACAGCAAGGAAGGCATTGGAAGGAAGTGTGTTCAGAATTATAACTAGCGCAAGAATAGAAGAGTAGAATGAAAAGTACAGTGTCACCATGCAAGCTATGGCTGTTCAAATAATTTTTAATTATGTTCAAAGTCCTATACAAAGGCAATGAAGTCTATGCAGAACTTATACTTTTCTGGAACTAGTTTTTAGTGACATCCACTAGGCTATCAGTTTAACACAGCCCTATATATACACGCCCACTCACCCTGTCGTACAGCTCCACAATGACATGGTAGGCGGCATGGTCGGACCCAAACTGCATGTCCACCACACGGTCCACTCCCAGCTGGGTCAGGGCTGTGAGTCGGCGGGTACGCAGATGTTTACGCAACTGTGTGTGTGTGTGTGTGGGGGGGGGGTGGGCGAGGAGAGGAGGGGTTACAATAGCGGAAATATTTCAACAGAAGTGCATGATACTGCACAAGAATGAAAGGGCCAAATATACACCAGCAGTGAGATACAAGTGTGTGTGTGTGTGTGTGTGTGTTTTGTTGGAGATGGGAAAGTGTACACTGTACATGTATGTGAAACAAAAATGAGTAATAACAAGTACCTTCATGGCGAACCCAGATGGTTGCATGTGTTTAGGCCACTCAAACTCAGTGGTATGCATACGCACTCCAGACTCAAGCAACAGCATCACCTTTAAATCTGTCCTAAACAGTAGGAGAGTGTGTGCAGGGTAGTGTGTGTGTGGGGGGGGGTCTCTGAACAGTAGGAGAGTGTATGCAGGGTGGTGTGTGTGTGGGGGGGGGGTCTCTAAACAGTAGGAGAGTGTGTGCAGGGTGGTGTGTGGGGGGGGGGTCTCTGAACAGTAGGAGAGTGTGTGCAGGGTGGTGTGTGGGGGGGGGGGGTCTCTGAACAGTAGGAGAGTGTGTGCAGGGTGGTGTGTGTGGGGGGGGGTCTCTAAACAGTAGGAGTGTGTGCAGGGTGGTGTGTGGGGGGGGTCTCTAAACAGTAGGAGAGTGTGTGCAGGGTGGTGTGTGTGTGGGTCTGATGGCCGCTTACTTGGCTAGCTTGATGAGGTAGGTCTTCTGATCAATGTCATACACGTTGGCCACCCTCATACCCAGTAACCTGTGTAGAGACATGCAACGTACATACATGCAGTGTCATGCATTTACAAGCCCTTGATAAACTCAACACTAGTGCCGACCCATTTTATGAATCGTTAATGACAAGTGAACGTGTATGATTGGTGCCTGGGCCCACTCACCGTTCCCTGAGTTCCCTGAGCACTGCAAACAGGTCTATAGTAGTGAACTTCTCCTTCATGATGATTTATATTACTGTACTGTACTGTATGGCCACTGATTGAGAAACGTGGTTATCCGGTAAAGATGGTCAATTCTACATCCTCCATTCATGTACAATAATGTATTTCTGTCCTGTATATATATACACAATGCCCCCCTGGCCTTACAATAATGTTGTCATCTTTATATTATTCACACAATAAAATACACACATACAACAGAAACAGTTGAGTCCATGGTGATTAAAAATGAGTTAGTTCTCCAATCATCACGACATCTGCATCAACAATACAACACAACAGTTATAATTATGTTCAGAGAATGATTAAGCTGCTTACATGAGCCGTGTGCTCAGTCATATGACGAGGAGAGGTGGGGACAATGTTCTCAGCCAGCAGCTTCATTGGAGTTGTTGCAATGGAAACATGACGGCCACAGAATGTCTGAAATAATAATAAAATTTGCACTGAAATAATACAGCATTTCTACTAATGTAGCAATCATATCGGGAGAAGAGGGAGGGTTTAATATTAGTCTATGGAAACTCACAGTGACATTGAGCCCTGGTTGGTAGAAATGTCAGCTTGTGCGTGTGTATCTCTGCTCACCCTATAGCCACATTGCTCCTGCCAGATAAATCAAGAGCACTGATCTGTTTCTACTTTGCCTCCTGTAGGAAAACAAACACAACATAGTAAAATACATTCACCCCGTGCGTTCACATAACAGACATGCACAATAAGTTTTTTACCGTAATGATCTTATGGAATCTATATAACGCGACGATAGAAAACAATGTTTTTGGTTGCTTTCGAAGATCGCCTACAAGTTTCAACTATATATAGCCTTAGCCATGCACCTGATTGCTTGCTACATAAGACTGATGAACAAAATAAGAGCAGCTCTGAGGCCTCCTACAATCCCACCATCCACCTGTCCCATGTACCAGCCACTAATCCCATGCTCAGAAGATATAGAACTGATTGTTAACATGCACAGTCTTAGACTGCATGGCTGTACCAATACCTAAGGTGTTGCTGGATCAGCCACAATGGCAATGAATCATGTTGGACACTATTATAATTATAATGCATGCGAGGGAATCAGCTGACTTTGAACATGGATGGGAACATTATACTGGTGCAAAGACCACCATAATGCTGTCAGGCTTCACAAACCACATACGGTTGGACCATTGAATCCATAATAATTATTTTTACTAAAGTGGGACAGTATAAAACAGCATGAGTTAGGCCACCTCAGATATCAAACAACCTTCAAGCCTGGACTACTGTGATTTCAAGAAACAACATCTCCTCAAAAACTGTTCAAGGTGATTTTAACTTTTCATTCATTCATTCAGTCAGTTCAAATTGAATGACAAATTATACCGTAGACCTACAAATCTTTATGTGAATTTGCCTCTACTTCTATTATTTTGCAGAATGGCCGCGATTGTCCTGTACGAGCACGCTGGGTATGCTGGCAAGAGCCTTCCCCTGACCTCTGCAACCCCCGACCTCACTCTTCGCAGCTTCAACGACAAAGTTTCTTCCATTGAGGTCAAGAGTGGTATGTGGACTGTCTTCCAGCACGTCAATTACGAAGGGAAAAGGCTCACCCTAAGAATGGGAAAGTACGACATCGAGTACATTACCAAGAACCTGGGAAACGATGTCATCTCTTCAGCTAGACCTGCTGAAATAATCCTGTATCAGAATGCCCGGTTCCAAGGTAAAACCCTCAAGTTGAGCGTTGATACTCAGAGCTTGGTTCCAGAGGGTTTTAACGACATGGTCTCCTCTATTGAGGTTACTTGGGGCGATTGGACGGTGTACCAACACATCGACTACAAAGGAAAGAGTCTTGACCTGAAGGTCGGAAGGTATGACATGGACTTCATCACCAAGAATATGGGGAACGATGTCATCTCCTCTGTGAGACTGACACCAAGTGCTTGAAGATAACACTAATTACTGAAAGAACAATGTGTAGTTACATGTATAGCAGCCGAACAATTTTCTGCTTACAATAATTTTGTATTTTACTATACACTCACTATTCATGTTAAAGTAATTGTGAGATTTTAAGCTTATGTTGTTTTGCAATGACGTAAAAACAAAGAAGAAGAAGATGCTCATAGAGCATTCACCTCGTGCGTTAGCAGTTAAAGCAGTCCATGAAGTGTCTAGTTCGCTCAAACAGCTCATGTGTCCACACACACACCAATCACTCTACCCCTGCTGCGCACGCACGGGGTAATTACAAATGCTGCATCAGAGGAGAGAGGAACCACTTGACCTTAGACACTAGTTGAGCGTTCCATATAAGGAACGCTCAACCCTCAACGCTTTTTGTGTTGCAAAGATTCTGTAAATCAGTGCCTTTGGCTTCTAAATCACATGACACCTCCAAACTAACTATTGCTGACAATTAATTTGCATTATTTATACACTGCTGGTGAAGTTTTACAAACACTAATTATTAGTGACCTTAATTAAGTTGAACGGGCACTATAATTATAATACACAGCAAGTACTCACCTGCTAGAGTGCCGATGGTTCCTCTGGGTACCTCCATATCTCCCTCCTCCCTCCTCCAGAGCTCAGCCAGTAGTGACCACACTGCCTTATCACCAGACCCTCGCCACAAGACAACATGAGCTATGGCCTGCAAACACAAACAACAACAGTGGAAAATTTATGACATGTTCGCCTACACTGTACATTATGCATGCCCACTCTGGTATGTTCTTAGGAACTTGTTGTAAGCGTAAGGAATGGCAAATGATTTACGAAGTGACAACGTACACACCTTAGGATTCTCACACAGATCCACCAGTACTCCAAGCACTAGGCTCTGCATGTTGACTGCATAGCTCTCAACGATACACAGTGTAACTCTGTCTTCAGTGGGCAACCCCTCCATTGTATACTGGAACCCTACACAAGCACAAGCAAAGTAGCTACATGTATTTAACAAGAGTTTAAAGTCAGTAAGAATGAACATTCCCTCACCCATCTTGCAACATAGGGCGTAGATCTTGGCCCTCATATTCTCAGTGATGTCAGTGACGGCATGGGGAGGGGGGCCACTCCACACGTGCTCTGCTCAACACCCATCAGAGGCTAGGATGTGCCTATAATCACAATAAACTTAACTCTGCATTGATACATGAATGTAGCATTTGAAGGCACACAGATGCAAATTCAGATACTAAAACATAGGTTGTCAATGAGAAGGTTGGGTACAAAGAACTCTAATCAGACCTTGAATATATAACTATTATAACAGGATGCTCAGTAAAGCATTCACCCCGTGCGTTCACATAACGGGTACGATAACTTTTACCGTAATGACCTTATGGGAATCTATAACGATAGAAAACAGTGTTTTTGGTTACCTTCGAAGATCGCCTACAAGTTTCAACTGTAAGTAGCCTATTAGCCTTTAACCATGCACCTGCTTGCTTGCTACGTAAGACTGATGAACAAACTAGGAGCAGCTCTGAGGCCTCCTACAATCCCACCATCCACCTGTCCCATGTACCAGCCACTAATCCCATGCTCAGAAGATATAGAACTGATATGTTAACATGCACAGTCTTAGACTGCATGGCTGTACCAATACCTAAGGTGTTGCTGGATCAGCCACAATGGCAATGAATCATGTTGGACACTATTATAATTATAATGCATGCGAGCGAATCAGCTGACTTTGAACATGGATGGGAACATTATACTGGTGCAAAGACCACCACTGACAAGAAATGCTGTCAGGCTTCACAAACCACATTATTTTGTTCAATTATTGTATATACAGTTGGACCATTGAATCCTTATTTGACTAAAGTGGGACAGTATAAAACAGCATGAGTTAGGCCACCTCAGATATCAAACAACCTTCAAGCCTGGACTACTGTGATTTCAAGAAACAACATCTCCTCAAAAACTGTTCAAGGTGACTTTAACTTTTCAGTCAGAATGACAAATTATACCGTAGACCTACAAATCTTTATGTGAATTTGCCTCTACTTCTATTATTTTGCAGAATGGCCGCGATTGTCCTGTACGAGCACGCTGGGTATGCTGGCAAGAGCCTTCCCCTGACCTCTGCAACCCCCGACCTCACTCTTCGCAGCTTCAACGACAAAGTTTCTTCCATTGAGGTCAAGAGTGGTATGTGGACTGTCTTCCAGCATGTCAATTACGAAGGGAAAAGCCTCACCCTAAGAATGGGAAAGTACGACATCGAGTACATTACCAAGAACCTGGGAAACGATGTCATCTCTTCAGCTAGACCTGCTGAAATAATCCTGTATCAGAATGCCCGGTTCCAAGGTAAAACCCTCAAGTTGAGCGTTGATACTCAGAGCTTGGTTCCAGAGGGTTTTAACGACATGGTCTCCTCTATTGAGGTTACTTGGGGCGATTGGACGGTGTACCAACACGTTGACTACAAAGGAAAGAGTCTTGATCTGAAGGTCGGAAGGTATGACATGGACTTCATCACCAAGAATATGGGGAACGATGTCATCTCCTCTGTGAGACTGACACCAAGTGCTTGAAGAGAACACTAATTACTGAAAGAACAATGTGTAGTTACATGTATAGCAGCCAAACAATTTTCTGCTTACAATAATTTTATATTTTACTATACACTTACAATTTATGTTATAAAGTAATTGTAAGATATTTAAGTTTATGTTGTTTTGCAATGACAAATTCTTAAGATGCTCATAGAGCATTCAGCTCATGCGTTAGCAGTTAAAGCATTCCATGAAGTGTCTAGTTCGCTCAAACAGCTCATATGTCCACACACACACACCAATCACTCTACCCCTGCTGCGCACGCACGGGGTAATTACAAATGCTGCATCAGAGGAGAGAGGAACCACTTGACCTTAGACACTAGTTATATGAAACGCTCAACCCTCAACGCGTTTTGTGTTGCAAAGATTCTGTAAATCAGTGCCTTTTGGGATTCTAAATCCCATAGACACCTCCAAACAGTGTCTAACTATTATACACTGCTGGCAAAGTTTTACAAACACTAATTAGTGACCTTAATTAAGTTGAAGGGCACTGTAATTATAATACACAGCAAGTACTCACCTGCTAGAGTGCCGATGGTTCCTCTAGGTACCTCCATATCTCCCTCCTCCCTCCTCCAGAGCTCAGCCAGTAGTGACCACACTGCCTTGTCACCAGACCCTCGCCACGAGACAACATGAGCTATGGCCTGCAAACACAAACAACAATGGTGGAAAATTTATGATATGTGCACCTACACTGTACATTATGCATGCCCACTCTGGTATGTTCTTAGGAACTTGTTGTAAGCATAATTAAGGGATGGCAAAAGATTTATACAAGCGACCCCGTGCACACCTTATAGGGTTCTCACACAGATCACCAGTAGATCTACTTGCCCTTGAGTTCCCTGAACACTGCAAACAGGTCTATAGCTAGTAGTGAATTTCTCCTTTATGATGATGATACTGAATACTATTAGCCTGAGAAACGTGCATGGCTACCTGGTCAATTCTACATCCTCCATTCATGTATAATAGATCAAGAAATGTATTTCTGTCCTGTACACAATGCATGCATGCCCCCCCCCCCCTGGCCTTCATATTATATTCACAAATGTAATGTTGTCATATTTTATATTATTCACACAATAAATACATGCATACGACAGAAACAGATAATAAAATTGAGTCCATGGTGGTTAAAAATGAGTTAGTTCTCCAATCATCATGACATCTGCATCAACAATACAACACATCATTATTGTGTTCAGAGAATGATTAAGCTGCTTACATGAGCCGTGTGCTCAGTCACATGACGAGGAGAGGTGGGGACAATGTTCTCAGTCAGCAGCTTCATTGGAGTTGTTGCAATGGAAACATGACGGCCACAGAATGTCTGAAAGAAAGAGCACTGAATAATACAGCATTTCTACTAATGTAGCAATCATACCGGGAGAAGAGGGGAGGGGGTTAATATTAGTCTCTATAGCAACTCACAGTGACATTGAGCCCTGGTTGATCCAGACTGTGAAACTGATTCCTGTATTGAAGGAGAGTGAAATTATATACACACATTGGCGGTAGAAATGTTAGCTTGTGCGTGTGTATCTCTGCTTACCCTATAGCCACATTGCTCCTGCCAGATGAATCAAGAGCACTGATCTGTTTCTGCTTTGCCTCCTGTAAGACCACGACATAGTACATCAAATGATTGACACACACACACTACTCACTTGTAATGATTTGTAGTTAGAGGTCCGCTGTAAAAAATCAGTGAAGTCCCTCTTAGCTTTCTCCTCACCCTGATGTGACTGGTTGATCTATAGATTAGAGAATGGTAGTCACACACACACTTCGTCAGTACACAGTGACTACCTTAACATAGAACTGATGTTCATCATCCTCATCACACTTCTTCTGCTCATCGATGAGCTCACCCTGCATGGGTGAACAAATAACACATTACCAATACACCCATGCATACACTTCATGTACACACAGTGTGGACAGTATGGGGTCATAAACATAAGTGGTGTGTACAAGTATATGTTGTGACAATAAAACCTAGGGTTTTAAATTAATAAACAAAACACATAGATAAAAGTACTGTAAATGTACCAAGATTTAGGCCCACCCCACCCACTCACCTGTATTCTGAGTGTCTCCTCTGCCTTCTCCTCATGTGTCTGGAGGATGTTGGTGAGGCACTCCTGGTCTGGGGTGACTGGTCTCAGTCCCTCCTGAGCCAGCTCCCCAGCCACCTCATACCACACCTCACCAGACTGTACATAGGACAATACACATGTAATGAGATACGTACCATAAAGTACAGTACAGATAGTTAAATGTACATGTTTTATAAATATAGAGAGAGATTTTCGGAGTGGTTAAACTGATGTGGGTTAGCAAGACGTTTCAATGGAGGACGATTACACGTCTTGCTAACTCACATGCACATGTACACACAGTGGTTACCTTGAAGTCGAGATAGCTCTCAACGATACACAGTGTAACTCTGTCTTCAGTGGGCAACCCCTCCATTGTATACTGGAACCCTACACAAACACAAGCAAAGTAGCTACATGTATTTAACAAGAGCTTAAAGTCAGTAAGAATGAACATTCCCTCACCCATCTTGCAGCAAAGGGCGTAGATCTTGGCCCTCATATTCTCAGTAATGTCAGTGATGGCAGGTGATGGTGTGAGTGTGGGGAGGGGGGCCACTCCACACGTGCTCTGCTCAACACCCATCAGAGGCTGGGATGTGCCTATAGTCAACAAGACACACAATAAACCTAACTCTGCATCAATACATGAATGTAGTATTTGAAGGCACACAGATGCAAATTCAGATACTAAAACATAGGTTGTTAATGAGAAGGTTGGGTACAAAGAGAACTCCAATCAGACCTCGAATAACTATACATAACAAGATGTCAATAAAATGTCAACGCACAGGGTGAATGCTCTAGCTACTGAGCAGTAGCTAGAGCATTCACTCTGTGCGTTCACATAACGGGTACGAGAACTTTTTACCGTAATGACCTTATGGGAATCTATAAAGTGATGATAGAAAACAGTGTTTTTGGTTGCCTTCGAAGATACAAGTTTCAACTATATTTTTTAACCATGCACCTGATTGCTTGCTACATAAGACTGATGAACAAACTAGGTTTACAGCTCTGAGGCCTCCTACAATCCCACCATCCACCTGTCCCATGTACCAGCCACTAATCCCATGCTCAGAAGATATAGAACTGATATGTTAACATGCACAGTCTTAGACTGCATGGCTGTACCAATACCTAAGGTGTTGCTGGATCAGCCACAATGGCAATGAATCATGTTGGACACTATTATAATTATAATGCATGCGAGGGAATCAGCTGACTTTGAACATGGATGGGAACATTATACTGGTGCAAAGACCACCACTGACAAGAAATGCTGTCAGGCTTCACAAACCACATTATTTTGTTCATATACTATAATTATTGTATATACGGTTGGACCATTGAATCCTTATTTGACTAAAGTGGGACAGTATAAAACAGCATGAGTTAGGCCACCTCAGATATCAAACAACCTTCAAGCCTGGACTACTGTGATTTCAAGAAACAACATCTCCTCAAAAACTGTTCAAGGTGATTTTAACTTTTCATTCATTCAGTCACAATGACAAATTATACCGTAGACCTACAAATCTTTATGTGAATTTGCCTCTACTTCTATTTGCAGAATGGCCGCGATTGTCCTGTACGAGCACGCTGGGTATGCTGGCAAGAGCCTTCCCCTGACCTCTGCAACCCCCGACCTCACTCTTCGCAGCTTTAACGACAAAGCTTCTTCTATTGAGGTAAAGAGTGGTATGTGGACTGTCTTCCAGCATGTCAATTACGAAGGAAAAAGGCTCACCCTAAGAATGGGAAAGTACGACATCGAGTATATTACCAAGAACCTGGGAAACGATGTCATCTCTTCAGCTAGACCTGCTGAAATAATCCTGTATCAGAATGCCCGGTTCCAAGGTAAAACCCTCAAGTTGACTGTTGACACTCAGAGCTTGGTTCCGGAGGGTTTTAACGACATGGTCTCCTCTATTGAGGTCACTTGGGGCGATTGGACGGTGTACCAACACGTCGACTACAAAGGAAAGAGTCTTGACCTGAAGGCCGGAAGGTATGACATGGACTTCATCACCAAGAATATGGGGAACGATGTCATCTCCTCTGTGAGACTGACACCAAGTGCTTGAAGAGAACACTAATTACTGTAAAAACAATGTAATTATGTAGTTATAGTCTAGGCCGAACTATTTTCTGCTGCTTACATTGATTTATTTTGTATACAATGTAATGTTAAAACGTAATTGTGAGATTTAAGCTTAAAAATTCTAGAATAAGATACTCATAGAGCATTCTTCCTATGCGTTATCGCACAGCGGCAAATATTTTTACCGTAACAACCTTAACATTGTGGGGTGAATCTAGAAAAAGCAACGATTAGAAAACAGTGTTTTTTTGTCGCCTTCGAATATCCTACAAGTTCCAACTATAAGTAGCCTATTTTCAACCATGCACTGTTGTCTTCCCCCTCCCAAACTTTGAATCCTAGATGAACTCTGGTGGCACTATAATTATAATAAACAAGTACTCACCTGCTAGAGTGCCGATGGTTCCCCTGGGTACCTCCATATCTCCCTCCTCCCTCCTCCAGAGCTCAGCCAGTAATGACCACACTGCCTTGTCACCAGACCCTCGCCACGAGACAACATGAGCTATGGCCTGCAACAACAGTGACAAATATGATATGTTCGCCTACATACAGTGTACTGTACATCATATGCATGCCCACCCTGGTATGTTCTTAGGAATTTGTTGTAAGCGTAAGGGATGGTAAATGATTAACGAAGTGACAACGTACACACCTTAGGGTTCTCACACAGATCCACCAGTACTCCAAGCACTAGGCTCTGCATGTTGACTGGACACACCTATGGTATGGAATGAAAATATCTATCAAGCTATTTAAAATTATAACTTGTACAAACATAAATGCAGTTATAAATGTAAGGTTAATCGAGGCTCATGCTCACCTGTAGAATGTCCAGCAGTACAAATATTCCCTCACTCTCCAGGAAGATGTCCTCCACCATGGGGTTGCCCACCACAGCACACCACACACAGTCAGTGGCAGCCAAGAGGAGGCGATGGTGACCCAGCCCAGAGCCAAAGTTACCTATATCCCTCTTCAGATAGTTTATCACCAGTGCAACTCCACCATAGCCACCAAACAACTCCTAGAAGGGGAAGGGGGCACTAAAAAGCTTGGAAACTGGCTAAATGCATGTATAATTTGAAAGCATAAAATTAATATTGACTAGCTTAGAGCCATTAGTACTGTAAGTACAGTGTATTGACAGTACTCATACATACATGTACATACACAGTAACAAACCTAGCAAACGGAAGCGTATCAAACGGTGCATGTATAATAACTGTACCTTTCTGTGCATGTCTACCTCACAGACGGAGGATGTGATGAGGAGAATGTCTGCCTGCATCTCGAGGAGTACGGGAAGGTTGCTCTGGTCAGACTCAAACAGTCGCTTGAGGATGCTAATCAGTAGTGGGATGACCCCTTGTTCGTGGAGGTCACGTGTGATCATTTCATCCCCTCCACTGCACATGCTCAGTAGGAGACGTAGCGAGTACCTCAGCTGAGAGAGACGATTGCCACGACCACTATCACCATGGAAACTATTGCCGTGCCCTTTGAATGTTCCTGAATTAATGAAACAATCCACCATTAGTAAGCATGAAACAATAGCCTTTATATATTGCTACATCATGTACATAGATGCCTTAGGCTATGTTCAAAGCAAGCAAAATTCACACACTGCATGTTACCGTGTTCTTGAGTGCACCACTCTATCAACAAGAGTATCCTGGTGTTTCCCTGACAGAGCATATAGTCCTCCACACACTGAGGGGCCAGGGTGGCCAGACTAGACAGTACCAGCAGTTGAAGCTCTTCAAACTGTGCAGGGTTCCATTGCGAATTACTCTCATTAGGCCCCACGTAGGACAGTAGGGATCGAAGTGTTTTCTCTTTAGACAATACTCTGAGAGCTGGCCCTCCGTTAGAGGCCAGGGAGGTTAGGAGGCAAATGAGCGCCTTCTTGAGCTCAAAATCCTCGTGATCCCGTGTGAAACGTAAGGGGGAGGAGGGGTGATGACCACTGGATTCTGTCGTGTGTGTATGTGTGTGGTGAAATAACAGTGTTTCAGTAAAATCAGAGCTCTTACGTAATTTGACATGTACATACCATCAGAAAATGAGGCAAAATAACAGAGCTCCTTCAGAAAGCCAGTCTCCTACAATTGAAAATAACAAGATAAAGGTATTTTCCAGCTACATGTATGCAACTCACCACAAAGGGAGCATCAGGGCAGAGCTGTGCGATTCTGGAGCATATCATGAGCATATCATTCCTGAGCTGTCTGTTCTGCAGTCCCTTGTCACTCTCCACCATAAGCTCACAGAACACACCCTTCAGAATGCTGATACAGTCAATGCTGCTCAACTGAGACGCCACCTAGAGGAAGACACAGATAAAGTGTGTGTGTGTCTGTGTATTCCAGCCCTAACTGCTCAACGGTTGCAATGCGACAAAAACTAACAGCTTCAGTAATAGAATTTAGAAACATATCTCCCCTTAAACTTGTGCTTAAAGTACCTGCAGTTGTGAGCCGTTCTCTAGCAAGTTCCACAGTATTTCAACGGAAGTGAATAGTAATCTAAGCCAAGTAAAGATGATAAAGATGTAATACGATTGGTAAATGTGCTTACTGGTGGTCAGGGTCGTGAAGGGAGAGGGTGTCGCACACTATCTGAGCCCCACCCACACTCAGTATGTGATTGGAGTTGGTGGGTGTGGATGAGAGCAACTGGAGTGTACGTAACATGTCCAGTCTCACACGATAATCAGCACACAACGGGACAGCCTGTATAGTACATAAACAATCAATCATCAATGACTCAGCATTATATCAGTGTGATTAAATCCTCTGTCGGGCCTAATCACGAGTTACAATTTCTTCTGGTATGGCATTAGCAAACAAAACGAAACGCCTCAGATTTTGGAATTACAGCCTTACACCTCTACTTTAACACACCATGTTCTAAAAGCTACAGAATTCAACACATACCTCTACTAGACTTGTGGCCACTCCGCTCCTCTCCACTAGAGCAGCATTGAAGGTCAGCTTAGTCATTTGAAGGCCTGAAAAACGAAAACAGCAACTGATCAACTGAACACAACGAACACATTATTCACTTGAACCCCACCTCACCTTGTTTTAGAGCGTGATTGGGTTGCTCTGAATAGAACGCTGCCACAGCCTTAGCCACTCGGCCTCTTAATGTGTCACTCTTGCCCTTGGCCAGCCTTCCCAACCAGGACAGTGTCTCTATGACCTGAGGTGCGTATGTGTTCTCATCAGACATCTTTTCTTTTAGGAATGGAAGGCTGCAAAGCTCCACCAGTTGGCAGAGGGGCTCAATGTATTCTGGAGTTCTGTGCAATCGCTCTGAGCATGTCGAGAAAAGTTGGCATAAGTTGTAGAGCTCACGGAGAAGCTGTTGTTTTAGTCAAGGTGCATGGTGCATTTAAACTGTACACCAGCTTTTAATAGTGAAGGTGTGTGTATTATAGCTATATAGATGCATCAGGATACAAATCCAGTCTTGTTGTTCTGCGATATTTTTTTCAGAGCCTTCACATGTCTCTCGATCATCTCACTCTGCAAGTAAAGATGTAAACACAGTCCAGTAACAGGTGAACGGACTCACAGTGTGCTTATTCTTTATGATGTTTGTCACTTTCTGGATGGTCACTGAAGATTTGATTTTATCCATTTCTGCTAGCCCTTCCTCAGCCATTGTCTGATCCTCAGTGCAGTCACAGTACAACAACTAATGCAAAACACAGCCTGGTGGACGACATTGGTTTCCATGGCAACTTTCGCTGGTGCAATCCAATTAGAAATATCCTCGGCCACGTGGAGTGAGCCCTGCCCCCTTGACAAGACTTCTCGATCTCTTCTGCAATGGCCAAGAAACGCTCAGCCTTTGCTATTTACCAGCAATTAAAGACTCAGGAGGACATGGAGGAGGTTAAAGAGTCACAGCATTCTTCAGGGAGCTCTGCTGAGGTGCTGAAAGAGGTACCAAGGAAAAGAAAGAGAGAACAGATTGTCAAGAAAAAGAAAAGGCCAAGAGTTGATTCTGATGAGGTACGTATGGTTAGCATAAATCAATCTAGATTGCATGCGAAATCTTTTTTTGCATTTAGGATGTTGTCGAATCAAAAAAATCGAGAAAGGTTAAGGAACGAGCGGAGCGGATGAAAAAGCTGGGAAAGCAAGTGAAATCATCAGGCAAGCGAGGAGATGGTGTTGGGGATCGACCTATCAGGAAAAAAAAGACACATGTAACAACTCACAAAAAATCTGACAGGAAAATGGAGAGTACTAGTAGCTCAGAGCTCTCGGTGGAGAATGGCAAAGGAGGTGATATGGTGGCCGAGAATGACCAATTGGATGGGGACGAGATCAGTGTTCACATTCCATTCCGTTTCCAGTTCAAACCCAACGAATTCGAGGACAGTCGAGATGCAGCCACAGATCTGTTCAGGCTGGTCATCAACCCTGTATCCACTGAGCAATTCTTTGAGTAAGTTGTATGCCGTTTTATTTTCTTGTTATGTGTACATTATCTGCAGGCAAATCTGGGAGAAAAAACCTCTTGTTGTGCATAGACACCAGAAGGACTACAACTCAGGCTGGTTCAGTACACAAGAGCTGGATACAATTCTCAGAGAGGTAATTATTCTGTTCAATGTGGATTTTTTTTGATTTGATGTTCAGAATGACGTGGTTTTTGGGACTAATATAGACGTCACTACCTATGAGGATGGTGAGAGACAGACACACAACCCCGAGGGACGAGCACACGCCTCTACAGTCTGGGAGTACTTTCAGGTGGGCATTGTTTAAGCCACCTGTACGTGAGTGTGTATGTACTGTGTTGTACAGGGTGGTTGCTCAGTACGTCTTCTGAACCCAGCTACTTACTCTAAATCTGTCTGGTTGCTGAATTCCACCCTACAAGAGCATTTCAATAGCTGTGTGGGAGCAAATATGTAAGTAGGTATTCACACAACATTCGGAGTTTCCCATACTGATTGTTTTTGTTCCAGTTATCTGACCCCTGCTGATACCCAAGGGTTTGCTCCACACTATGATGACATAGAGGCCTTTGTCCTTCAACTAGAAGGGAGAAAACACTGGAGAGTGTATGCCCCAAAGTAAGCTCTTAGTGTGACCCTTCATGTACTCTTAGTGTGACACTTATTATTGCATGGTCACAGAACTACTCAAGATATGCTGCCACTCTCCTCAAGCGGTAAGTTATTAAATGATAGCATGTCCTTTCATTAGTCATTTTTTGTTCATTCAGGAAATTTCTCTGAAGACGACGATCTAGGCCCTGTTGTAATAGACACCATTCTCGAACCTGGCGACCTACTGTACTTTCCAAGAGGGTTTATTCATCAAGTAAGACACTCTGTTTCTTATTGTGATTGTGACTATGTACCATGGTGTATAGGCTAGCACACTACCTGAGTCTCATTCCTTGCACATCACTGTGTCTACCTACCAAAAAAACACTTGGGGAACAGTCATTGAAAAGGTAAAGAAGTGTTTCGATCTCACTAAATTTTACCCACTTTGTTTTTGTCAGCTCTTACCCTCAGCTTTAAAAAATGCTATGGTTGAAGATGTTGATTTCAGGAGAGGCCTCCCTTTAGATTGTACACGCTTCATGGGCATAGTCAACTCAGACAAGGTGAGGAGTTTGTGTAACAGTACGTTTTATTTTGTAGACATACGTATTGCTTTATAGGATGACCCAAGACGAGTACAATTTTGCGAGAAAATTTCTGAATTGATGGCCAAACTAATCGATTACGCCCCAGTGGATACTGCTGTAGACGAGGTAGAGTTATGCACATGCAAACATGAATGTGTGTGTGCACATGCTTGATGTGTGTAGGTTGCAACAGACGACATTCACAACTCCTTGCCTCCTGTGCTGACTCAAAGTAAGTGTTTCATTAATATCCATTTACTACTGTTTTTATATTATATTATATATACACAGGTGAGAACCAAAGCAGCGTTGTTGGACGGGGAACCAGATGGATCGGTGGTGATGTTGAAGAGGGGATTGTTTTGACACCTGATACTCAAATCAGGCTAATTCGTTTTGGATCTGTTAGGTACGTAACACAATGTAAATCAGGCTAATTCGTTTTGGATCTGTTAGGTACATAACACAATGTTATACGTTCTCTGACGTATCGATCCCCCTTCACTGCCCAGACTAGTGATAGAAGACGGTGAAACCACTCTTTATTACACCCTACAAAATTCCAAGATCTATCACGAGAAGGAGCTCATAGGGATGCAAATTCATGAAAATGTGAGTCAGTGGATTGTTGACATGACAGCTAGCCAGCCATACACATTTTGTCCCTCTTTCCTAAATATAGGATGCCCCGGCTATGGATTACCTGATCAATGCTTACCCTGAGTATGTGGCTATCTCTGAACTGCCTATCGAAGATGGAACTGATGAAGACAAGGTGTGTTTAATACAATAATTAAGACCATATTTAATCATAATTCGTTTTTCAGGTGAATCTGAGTCACAATTTGTACAGTCAGGGATTGCTAATGACCGAACTTCATTCAGAATAAATGACAATAATAAATTATTTATGCTGTTTTGATTCAAATACTGAAAAATGTGATAAATTTTGTTCTGACTTCCCTCGCGTGACATTAATAATTACCATTACCTATCAATGATACATTTATATTTTCATCGTGAATTTTCTTCTGACTAATGTGCCCACCCCATGTGTCTGATGGTACCTATCTCACAATAGATGACAGTTTTATGTGCCAACTGGACCACTCCCCCCCCCCCCCTTCACTTTCATCAATTTGCAATAATATTATTTTCATGTGAAGGAACACAAAATAGAAAATGGAAGTAAATAAGATAGAAAAGAAGTGAAATCAATTTGAATAGTGGTGGCTCTTAGAAGAGCCTTTTTGTTGAATTTAGAGAGTTGAGATTTAACCGCCGAATCCATAGAGAGTACGTCCTTGCCTCTTCAGAGCATAGACGACATCCATGGCAGTCACAGTCTTTCTCTTGGCGTGTTCAGTGTAGGTGACAGCATCACGGATGACATTCTCAAGGAATACCTTCAGGACACCACGAGTCTCTTCATAGATCAGTCCAGAGATACGCTTGACACCACCACGGCGAGCAAGACGACGGATAGCGGGCTTGGTGATTCCCTGGATGTTGTCACGAAGAATCTTCCTGTGGCGCTTGGCGCCTCCCTTTCCGAGTCCTTTGCCTCCTTTTCCACGTCCAGACATGATGAGCAGATTTTCTTCTTTTGATGAAGTTTGTTGAGAACAAAATATTGATGAACTTGTACAGAGCTTGATAGCTTTTATGGTACAATTTACCCGACTACATTGTAGTCTTCCAAGTTGGAGCATGCGCACTTCATAATCCACAAAGTGATCCCTACAGATTTTCAAGCTCAATATTTTCTTGTGGGGGTGTGGCAAAACATACATTTCCGGTGTGAAGAATAAATTAAAAGTGCTCCCGGGCCAGGCTCCAAGAAGCAGCGCAGCTTTTCTGTTCAATATGCCACCAAAGAGAAAGAAGTTTGAGTCCACTTTCCCAGCAGTAAGTATTAGTGAATCATGCATTTACATAATCTTGCTGGTGCTCATTCATGGCTCCTTCTTGGAATGTTTTATCGACCATTTTTTATCTCCGTACGACAGGCCCGTATCAAGAAGATAATGCAGCTGGACGATGATGTGGGACGAGTAGCTTCCTCCGTTCCAGTCGTCATATGTATCCATTATGGCATATAATTATTATTGTGGAACGCTGGCAAGTGTACATTCTTGTATACTTATCCTCGACCTCCTGTGTTATTCAGTTGTAACTGTCACATCGATAGTTTAACCTTAATACAGCCAATAGTTGTTGTGTGTTGTGTGTGTGTGTGTGTTGTGTGCTATAGTCCTTAACCCAGGTGATCCATAGCTCGAGCAGTAGAGATATTTCTTGAGTCACTGTTGACCAGAGCTGCCGACTATGCTGACTCAAGGAAAGCAAAAACTCTCACAGTTAGTCACATGTAAGTACCAACTTCTCGTTGTAATGTCAGCAGATGAATCTATCTACATTGTACTAGTACTACTGTGTAGGTCAATGTACGTACATGTATGTTCAAATTGTCAAAGCCCCACATTTACAATAATCATGTAGATGCCGTTGATAGTGTTTTTTTAGTACATCTGCTTGTATTATGTATCTGTGTGTGTGTGTGTGTGTTTGTTTAGGAAGCACTGTATTGAGAGTGAGAGACAGTGGGACTTTCTGAAGGAGCTCACCTCAAAGATAGCAGACATCTCAGCCGAGCAAGAAGAGGCTGCAGAGAAGTATGTACCAAAGAGAGGCAGGTACGTTGTACTCAAGCAATAATAAAGTGTGGATGCAGTTAGTATAACTTTTGAAGACACGTTTTCACCTATAAACTTGTGAATTCTACGTGTAGGTCTTGAGCCAGCACTCACTTGTTATTGAACATAACGCACATGATCATGTTTCTGATGCTCATACACTCTGTCTCTATCTCCAGGAAGCGACGGACCAGCCCTAGTGGGGGCAAGGCTCGCACTGGCAAGAGGAAGCAGAAACAATCTGTGAAAAAGGAGGAGAGTTCCGAGAGTGAGGATGAGTCCCCTCAGCCTGAACGTGAGCCTCCCCAACCAGCTGCTGCTACCACGATTAAGGAGTGCGTTGGTGTCTCAATGGTTACAGTGTCGGCTATAATTGCTAATGAAGTGCTCAGCACACAATCACATGGCATTGTATGTCCCACATACAGTACCAATTTGGAATGTGTAGCCTTGTAAATGTCACTTAGCAGATTGTAATTCAAAGACAAGCTGAAAAGCTTTTATCATCGGTAGCTACATGTAGTAGCGTATTAATTATTCGCACCTTGTAACGTTGTGTATGTGACTTGTATGTCAATTTTATCAAGCTGTTCACCTCCTAAAATTATAACCCCCCCCCCCCCAGATCTCAGCCTGTGCAGCTGTCTGAGAGCCAGTCTGCTGAAGTATCAGTGCCTAGTCTGGTGACCCCCGTCAGTGTGGGGGGCAGTCTGGTGACCCCCGTCGGTGTGGGGGGCAGTCTCTCCTCCCTCACGGCTGGACTGCAGAGAGTGACCAGTCAGGAGAACAATAGTGATGACGATTATGACTAGAGTAAATATCTCTCTGTTTGTGTGCTCATTTCACCACCATTACGTTTATTCATGATTTATAAATTGCCTATAATTATATCATTTTCAAATTGTATTCCTTTTGATGACATGTGACATGCTGTCAATAAACTACACAATCAATTAAAATTAATTTAATTATACATGTACGTAATCATGCTATCAATCTATAATTATTATAGTCTTGGTCCCAGCTGATTTTTTGGGGGGAGGGGTGTGGCCACATTAGTTAACAGATCTACAGATTAAAATTAATCATGAATTCAAAAATACTTTTAAGCGTATATATACAGCGTAGCTACTGACAAAAAATTGATCTACAAACAACACAGTGTGATTTGTGATCATGTGATTGTTGGTTGTGAATGTACACACACAATAAGTTCACAAGTCTCTTCTTATAACACAAAGGTCACACACACGCACTGGATAGTCCCATCCTCTGGACGGCACAGGGATCTGATGGGTGGAGCACTTGTCACAAAACCCCTCCCCGCAAGCTCGACAATGATGCTTCGAGTCATTCGGTCCAAATTCACTCTTACATTTGTTACAGTGTTTTATCTTTGCATCGGGCACCCAGTATGAAGGTCGAGCAGACTCAACAATGACATCTTTAGGATAGCTTATAGCACCAGTTACTAAACCAATAGCAGATTGCACCACCTCTCCCATATAGCGAGCAGTCACAGTGGCCTCGTTTGCAGCTGTCTTCTCGGTGTTTGTCGTAGCGTTTGATCTCTCTTCTTTACGTGATCTGTGTGAGGGTTTTCCTTGGGCTTGCTTGTAACAGGAGACACACACACGCACAGGCACGTTGCCCCATCCTCTCCAAGGGACAGCCATGTATTTCGAGGAGCACCTCTCACAGAAACCACCTCCACACGCTCGGCAGTGATGCTTCGTGTTGGCCGAGCCAAACTCTTTCTGACATTCCCCACACACCTATGGAAAATTAAAACAGTTGGCATTTAGGATCACAAGCAAAAAACTCAATTGCATAGATCGCATGTATGGAATAGAGATAGGATTCACGTGAATTCTAAAAATGTGAAGAAGGCCCTGACCGGATTTGAACCAGTGATCTCCTGTTTACTAAACAGGCGCTTTAACCAACTAAGCCACAGAGCCAGCTACACACACAATGACTTGTGCCGAAATCAAACACTCCAGAGAGGCCGGCCATACATTAATTACATTAATGAAAATTCAAGAAAAAAGACCCTGACCAGATATGAACCGGTGATCTCCTGTTTACTAAACAGGCGCTTTAACCAACTAAGCCACAGGGCCAGCTACATAATGACTTGTGCCGAAATCAAACACTCTAGAGAGGCCATACATTAATGAAAATTCAAGAAAAAGGCCCTGACCGGATTTGAACCGGTGATCTCCTGTTTACTAAACAGGCGCTTTAACCAACTAAGCCACAGAGCCAACTACAAATGTCTACCCACTGCTCTTACCAGGATCTTGGAGTTAGGGGTCCAGTATTTGGGGGCTATTTGATCAGACATCCAACTGGAGATAGTCTTAGCCGGCTGAGCAGAGACACTCCCCACTGCCTCTGCCACATCCCCCACACGATCTAACAGTCGTCGTACAACATTCTCTGAGCCTTGACCAGTGGCAAAGTCCTGTGAATTGATAAGAACTTGAGTGTGTCGTACTTGCACATAATACTGTATCTTACCACTCCACTACTTGTGAATGATTCTCAAATGAGATTGTAATTAGAAACATGAAGCGTACATAATTATACAATGGTCAGCAAAATCAATTACCTGAGGCCATATGTGCTTATTGTCAGTCTTGACAGCTGTTGACTCTGGGTCCTTGTTGCCATACCAGTGCTGCCTGCTCCTGTAAATCACACCACAGTGTGGGCACTCTATCACATACCTGCACACACAACAAAGTGGTGACAAAGTTGTCAATGGTAATTTGGTAATACAGACACACAGTACTTTATGCATAATTATTGCTACGTCTTGCTTGCCTATAATAATTACACAGTGAAATTTAGCCTGGGAACTAGCTGGCCAAAATGCACTGTTTTTGAACAAATCAAAGGGTATACAATGTATACGCTTACATTGTACATGTAAGTACTCTTCAGAGCTAGCCTTACATTATAATAAGTGTACAGTACAGGATTGCTTACTCACCCTGCCCATGCGTACTTGGCCAGACCCAACCAGCTGGACTCCCCAGTGGAGGAGGTCTCAGGAGCCACCACACTCTCCACACCACGGTCAAAACATGACTGTAAAGAAGAGAGAGAGACAACACATTTTCCATATAATACTTGCATTGTGAGATGTACAGCCAGTTCACTTTAGACACATTATTACATGACAGGTATACAAACTTCTCCAGTACAAATAATTATTGCTTACTTTGCAGAGGTAGGTCTTGTTATCGAAGGTATGGTTGTACTTACACCTTGCTCCGTTGATCTTATGAGATTCTCCATTTTTCAAATGGTTCATGCTCAAATCACAACGAACCCTGACAGAGAATAAGGACAATACATTAACACTCTAGGAGCTCAAAATCAGAGAAATACTCACCCACAAGATAAACATTTCTCAGGACATGTGAAATAAGCGTCTGGGAAGGAGGACATTCTCACACTGGATACATTACCACTGAACTTGTCGTTGAGAATCTGTAAACAATCAAACGGAAAAAATCTCTATTTCAGACTTCAAATAATGTACGTACCTTCAAGGCAGTGTATACTATGTCTGGTCGGCGTGGTGATCTGACAACGTTGTTGTTGATGAGTCCTCTCACCACCTCACACAGACCACTGAAGTCAGTGGGAGGGGCTTGGGTGCGTGTACCAACATACTCCACTGAGGAGAACGCCTTGGGAATGTAACCGAGCTCAGAAAACCTGCATGGGAGAGAAGGAGGTATAACATTTATTGATTACACAAAAACATTTATCCCTTCAGTCAAATTGATACAGGTACGTTAATGCGATCTTGACGGATGATCTTGCACTAGCCTGCTAACCTAAACTATAAACTATACTCCACCTTATTCTAAGCAGCTCCTCTGCTGTCATTTGGTGATTGCCTTTCTTGCGACTGTCTCCTTCGCTGACCTCCTCTGTGGAGAAGAACTCAGGAGGGCTGTCATCAGAGTCATCACAGCTAATAGAGTCAGTGAGCCCATCTTCTGGTGGGTCAGAGGTCACTGTGCCGTGTTCCCCTAGCAACTCAGTATACAGTGTCTCATGGAAGATGACAACACAGGGCCCGAGGGAGGAGAGGGGCGTGTCCAAGGAACAGCGGTCAGACGCTGCCTGGAGGGGGAGTGGGAGGAGTGGGTGTAAAGATGTGGTAGTTGAACAACAGTGAATAACCTGTATCCACTTCTTAGTTGTTAAGATGGTACTCCTCATACAATTTTACAATTGGATTACTTGCACAGGCTGTGTGGTTCATTATAGATAAATATGATGCATGCATGCTGACATGACAACCTGTACCTTGAGCTCTGGACTGAAGTATTTCCAGTAAGCATCGGATGCATCCCCTAGGAAAGTGAACAGGTCGTTGTGAAGCCTCTCCGCTCTTGTGCGATATAAAACCACATCGGAGACAGCCAGCACCTTGAGCAGTAGTCTAGTACGACGGTGCTCGTTCTTAGAGACACCCAAGAGACCCTCAGAGTCGATGAAGATGGCGTTGTGTTTGGGGGAGTAGGCTGCCCACACTCCAATGGTACAGGAGCTCTGGCCGGGGGAAGTGGGGAACACCTGCAGAGGAGGGGGAGAGGAATTTGATTTAATAAATGAGATGGGAGAAAATAATTATTTGGGGGGAGACACTTCACCTCTTCTGCATTTATTAGCTGTTAAGATCTACACATGGAAACAGTACACTATGCTTTCAGCGTCGACAATGTAAATCCCCGAGAAATGTTGGTAAAGTAGGTATACAGTAGTGTCTTTAATTATTATGTGTTAAAACGCTCATACGATAGATAGCCTTAGGGGTGTGTTTACATTTTCTCCATCGAAAAACGTATGATTGAGAGTGTGTGATTTCCCATCTCCAGTGTTCCCAAATATGGAGACCACCTTTGCCTTACAGTCACCAGGGCAACCAAGCCTCTGCACAAACTCCGCCTTGTCAGTCACCTGCAGTGAGCCATAGTCCATTAAAACACAGATTAATCAAAAAGCATAGTGAATTAAAATATAGATGGTCCATCTCGTATCCACTTGCGCTACTAATACCCTCTCCCTATAAATACATGTACAGTACGTACAATTTCTTCTCGTTTACCATCAGTTTTTCCTCTTCATTCACGAGCAAGAAGCTGGATACGGACAAGAGTGGTTGTTTGACTTTCAACGATGCAGTCTCTTGATTGGTTCTGCCTCTCTCTCCATGGAGACTAGTTCTAGTGTGTGCCCTGAGCTCTCTAGTGGAGTGGAGTAGACTCTCACACTTTGAGCATTGGTAGGTGGTGCAGTCTTGACAGTAGAACTCTGCTCCAGCCCCCATCTCGCAAGCCAGGCCCTCTTGACATACTCTGCCTAGGCTGGTCTCAAACAAAGATGCTTCAGGAGCAAGCATCTTTAAAAACTTTAGCGTTACTATTCTTTAACCACGCCCCCCCTAAATTGCTGAATTGGCAAATTTGCCATGTGTTGTTTGCGGCCACGCCCCCTTAATCAAATCCACATCAAAGAAACTGAAGCTTTTACCCATCAAGTTGTAACAACGTTACCTAAGGATCTAGGAAGCTTTAATTCTTACTGATCAAGGCCCTTCTGTGGAACTGTGGTCTGCAAGTTATAGTGGGGGGTAGGAGCTAGCGTAGGCAACATGTCTAAGACTAAGAAAAGGCCGATTATTCGGTCAGATAGTGAAGACTCGGATGGGAGTGAAAATGTGGACCAGGTAGCTGTAATAAGTCTATAAACTAGCTTAAAATCCCACTTTTCTTAAACTCTAATCATGCATACACACATCCACACACAACAATAATTGTCAAAAGCTATTCACCCCCGAACTTTTGGCTACAAAATGTTTGTCCCTGTTTTTATTTAAGAGGGTCCTAGCACACAAATGGCCTCGTCCGCTTTTAGGCCTGACCCTTTTGCATTTCACCAAAAACACACAATATCCCATTGTTTGTATTCCACAGGAAGCACTTTCTCTGACCACGACAGCTGTCAAACGGCCCAAACTGTCCTCCCCAGCTGCCCAGTCCAGCGGGTCCGACTCAAGCTCTGAGTCTGGGAGCGACAATGAGGTCAGGGTACATGCAGCAGTACGTATATTTACCACAAACTGACAGCAATTGACACATAACACATTCTACAATCTGATCTAACCTAAAAATGTATACATTCACCTTTTGGGGATCTAGAAAATGTTTTGCTAGTGAAACAAGCACGTACATGTATTCTATGTTAAGTAGTGTATTGCTGATTTTAAGTCTCTTTCTCAAGTGTGTCCACATAGTTGTGACTGAATTGTTACCTTTATGTTGTGTTTGCAGTGGACTGTGGATGGTAAGAGTAAAGGCAAGAAAGGACGAGTGCCTCTGATCAATAGGGGGCGTGGCATTGGTCGTAAGATGATCATGGGTCACAAACCGTCAAGTGAGTCGAGCGATGATGAGGAGGATGGGGACAGTGAAGAGGAGATGGTGAGTCAGGGGAACCTGGTGAGGGCTGGGGGGGGGGCAGTGGAGAGGAGATGGTGAGTCAGGGGAACCTGGTGAGGGCTGGGGGGGGCAGTGGAGAGGAGATGGTGAGTCAGGGAAACCTGGTGAGGGGTGGGGTGGTGGGGGGGGGTTGGCAGTGGAGAGGAGATGGTGAGTCAGGGGAACCTGGTGAGGGCTGGGGAGGGGGGGGGGGCAGTGGAGAGGAGATGGTGAGTCAGGGGAACCTGGTAAGGGCTGGGGTGTTGAGATCACTAGCTCCTGGAACTGGTGCAATATGTACTACTTATTGGTTGACGTACAATATTTGGCGTGTGGTGTTATTATCATTTGATTGTAGTCTGTTTTTTATCAGAATTATGCCTAATAATTATGGTCTCTAAGCGGTAGCCTTACTAACATGCATTGTTAGCTAATGTGATATCAAAACTGCGTGTCCGTGCATACATGTACATGTAACTGTATCAGTGTGTACAATATTGTTGATGCTGATTTCCTGTGTATGTAAACAATGTACCTAAATAAATATATCTTTCTCGTACTCACAGCCAAAGCCGATGGTTGCTAGTGGCTTCTCCAGTAGTGGTCCTGGTCAGAGCTCGAGCTCGGACAGTGACAGTTCCTCAGCGGACTCCCTACAGTTTGACGATGGTCTCGACGATGAGTTGATTGGGGACGAGGATGATCGGAGTAAACTGGACCAAATGACTGAGGCGGAGAGGGAGCAGGAGGTCTTCAAAAGGTAGAGTCTATCTTATTAGTGTTCTCTCAGTAGTGTAGCTCTCACTCTCAAACTAGAGCACAATGTTGCTCCATATACAGTAGTATATCTAACTATATAGAGTATCTGCCTCAAACTTTAATGTCTGGTATTGTATACTGGGAAAAATTAGCTAGGCTGCTATCTCTGTTGGGGACATTTTTACTCAGTTAATATCTCGTGCATAAAACATTCAGATTACACCTGCATCAAGTAGACATTTTTCTTTCTTAGGTTTGAGAAGCGGCAAGCTCTCAAAACTCGGTTTGAGATTGAGCAGAGGCTGCGTAAAGAAAAGAAGGCTGAAAAGAGGCGCTCCAAAGCGAAAGGGAAGCAGAGAAGACCCACTAGGGACACTCGAGTGAGGCAACAGGACAAGAGCAAGTCTAAAGCCATCGACGAGCTCAAAGCAAAGAGATCTGCAGGTAAGTACATGTTGCTTCCCATATTGAAAGCTATTACTTTTGTTGTTCTAGTGCTGTATTATGCATATATATATGTAAATAAACTGCCCCTTATCAAAACATTTCTCCCTATTCGTTGGCATTTCCACTGTTAGACGAACTCTGACTGGTATCCATTTATTGAAACGGTGCTAGCATCACGAATTGCTTATAACTCTCTCCCAGACAAAATGCGTAAGGCAGAGGCCGAGAAAGAAGAACAGTCATTCAAGCCTCTCAACGCTGCTGACATATTCTCCAGTGACGAGGAGTCCTCCAGTGGCACTGAGAGCTCCAGTTCCAACGCTGACTCAGAGGACGATGTAGGGGGAAAGTCCCTTTCTGCCCTTCGTCGAGATGGGAGCAAGAGCATCACCACTCTGGCGCAGCTCAACAAGATCAAGCTGTCCAGATATCGACTTGAGAAGTGAGTACTTACTGCATCTTTGGGAACACTGTTATATGTTACATACATGATGTAGAGGTGCCCTTTGTTTAACAGGGGGGGGGGTGTAGTTGAACATCTTTCAACAGCCATATTAACGTTACTTTATTGATCCAATTTCAAAAGCTTAGAAAGATACCTTTCAATTGATGTGTTTAAATTCAAAATTTGGTTGGGGCCATAATTAAGCATTTTCATCCCTGTATATAATCCATGGTATTTGGCCGAAATTGGCAAATTCATTGATGATACCATTTTAAAGGTATTTTTCTAAGCTAAGCTTTCAGAAAATTGTTGAAATTGGATCCACGGAACTCAAGTTAATGGCGACTGAAAGAATTCCAGAGCCATTATAGGTTGCATTCAAACTGTTCATTTGGTGGGCCTGGGTGCCTGACCTTTATTTTAAGGGCTGGCCGTTAAGGGGGATTCCCCTTCCCGATAGCAGCCTCATTGTACTTTGTATATTTTACGTATACAAACTGTTTGTGTTGTGTTGCAGGTGGGTCCACATGCCATTTTTTAAGGACACAGCCATTGGTTGCTATGTGCGGATCGGCATTGGCGCTCACGATGGAAAAATGGTGTATCGGGTAAGTACCATATTATACTACACTATGGAATTTGGAATTTGGCTCATTTGCAAAGGTTATTTTTTCACTGTAAAACATACAATTTAACTTTTTATAGTTACATGTATACATCAAGCGTACAGTACATTCAAGCATACTATTTACAATGGTTAAAATAAATATCATTGTCGAGTACAATAGTAATTTCGATGTGTAATCTTATACTGTTCAGTTTTTCTTGGAGTCAGACAGGCCACTAATATCGGTGGGAATGTAGTTGTAGGAGAGGGTAAGATAGTCTTCGAGCACACTAACTTGCTGTCCATAGCATTTCTCATAGCATTCGGTGGGTAGGATAGATCCAGTATTTGATTCCAAGCTTAGGGAACTCGAGTTTTGAGCAGTCAATAGCTTCTCCATGTTTACTAGTAGAGTGTTCAGGCTTGACGTGAAGTCCTTCAGCTCGATTGTGTAGATTGCCTTAGGGGATGCTATAGGGTCTTCTTCATTAGGGCTTCTAGTAGTGGCCGAGCTTGGCTGCTCGCTGTTGGATGTGGACACGTCATCAAAGTAGTCTCTGTAGCTCAATAGAGAGGTGTAGTCGTTGATAAGGTTGGCCTGGAAGTCAGTGCTTGGGTGAGGATGCTCGTACGTGATGGGATCTCTCTCCTCTTGGAAGCAGGTCGGGGACGGAGGGACCTCATAGCCAGCTAGGATCACATTTTGGATATGGCCGAGCAGGATGCTTGCCGACTGCCAGGATTCAAGTGAGGCTCGGTTTGCATCCTCTGATAGTTTCTTTAGGCTTGGTGGAGGTGTGGTGGGTTGTTGAGTGGGAGTGTCCACAGTGGTGTCTGTGGTGGTGGGAAGAGGAGCTCCACAGGCCAGAGAGGCCATGGTGGTGAAAATGAGGAACAATACGTCTAGCTTCATTGTATTTTGTCTTGGCAGTTTCGTGAAGTTTTTTTGCTTGTTCTTCTTGTGTTTTTGATGAGTTCTACCCAAAATGTATGGAAGCGTTGCTTTAATAGCCCGCTAGCGGCTGAACTGTGTGGTTCCACTTGATGAGTGGTGCAGCATAGGCCTGCACTCTACTGCCCCCTTAACAGCCCCTCATTCTTTGTCTAACTCTAAAGGGAAAGCTTAACGCAGTCTCCTTCCACAACTCTGGCAAGCTTAATCTCATTCACGGGACTATGTTTACCATTTACCAGTCAAAATTTCCATTATTCATACCCAAGTAGGAATTCATTCACCAGTTGTCAGTGGTTAGGGGTGAACCCTCAGTTCCCCTTCTACGCTAGGGGGATTTTGAGTGTTCATAAGCACTAGATCATACCTGTACCAATCGGATCCTATTAGCGTGTGAAAATTCGTCTAGTTTTATTTCGCATAACTGTGTGTGTGTGTGTGTGTGTGTGTGTGTGTGGCATTATATGACATCACGTTGTTATGTGCTTGCTTGCAGGTATGCAGGATTGTGAATATTCAGGAAGGACCTAAAGTGTACTCTCTGGGTTCCACAAAGACGAACAAAACCCTTCGATTAAAGTGAGTACACAGAAGCCGTGCGTGTAATGTTCATGTGATTGTCATGTGACACCCATACAGACATGCTACTCAAGAGCGGCAGTTCAGAATGGAGTACGTTTCTAACAGTCAGTTCTCGGACACAGAGTTCACTAAGTGGCTACAAGAGGTGCACGCAACTTGTCTAGTTAAAAAACTTCAGTGCTAACTATAACTTGTAACTAACATTCATTTCAGTTGGAGTCCCAAGGCATGAAAGCTCCTTCTCTGGAAATGGTCAGCAAGAAAACAAAACAAATCGAAGCAGCCAAAAATTTCTCCATGAATGATAAAGATATTGAGACGGTAAAATGGCATGGCTGTGTCTTCTTTTTTTAATTTGAATTTTACACTTTGCTTTAAAATGTGTGATCCAGATTGTCAAAGAGAAGGAGAAATTCAGAAAGAATCCAAGGAACTATGCCATGACCAAGAACAGACTCATCAGAGAAAAGGTACCGGAAGTGTGTGTTGTTGATCATGTGATGCATGTATGCTTAGCTTACATGTAAAATGGAATGTACACACCGTCTGATATCCCCCCTTCTTGTTTCCGTATTACTAGAATATTTTACTGGTGAAAAACCTTTGCAAATGAGCCAAATCAGCAGAAAATTTGACCTTTTGTGATCTAACTATTGCGTTCTGGCAAGGATCGTGTTATGTTTACTAGTGGTTTTACGATTTTATTGTTGCGAATTGGTCAACCCTCGCAAAGTTCGTAAATATTTGATGCTTGCAAAACACGGTATCACTACCACCCCTCCACCCACTCATTCTCCTTTCTTCCAATCCCCCACTTTCTCCATTTGTACTATTAATTACACTCCCCCCACTTTAGGAACTGGCTGAGGTAGAGGGTGACCAGGATCGAGTGGGTGTGCTCTCTACGAAGATTGAGGAGAATGAGGAAAGGGCAGAAGAGTTGGACAAACAGCGAAACAAGGGACTCTCGGCCATCAGGTGAGGGTGGGTCGTAAGGTGTCACTATGGAGATGGCTGTATTGTTACCAACAGTACTGGTTAAGCTTACTGTAGTATGATCATGTTATCCGCTTCTTTGAGTCGTTCCAAGCAATCCGCATCTGTGACCTAGTATGTATTACAAGCAACTCACAATACAATGTAACACGTGCACTGCCTTTATTTCCCCTCAGTTACATCAACGAGCGTAACAGGCAGAGGAACGTCACCAGATCAGAACAGGCACTCAAGGTTCACACTTGTAGTGGATGAAAGTACATGTATCATGTCCCATTATAATGGCTATGTTTTTAGTATTCATATGTTTATTATTCACATTATAGGAAGAAATGGCTGCAGCTGATAAAGATGTCAATGACCCTTTCACTAGGAGAAAGTGTCAGCCTACACTAGTGACATTGGTGAGTTTGCTGCGCCCCAGTCTCTTACCACTCGCCTGTTATCAGTGTGTGTGTGTGGTGTGTTGCAGACCTTCAGGGAGGGAGGAGTGAGTGGAAATGCAGAGGAACAGTTACAACAGCTCTCTCAAGATAAGAATCAGGAGAAGGACCCAGCGAAGTCAACAGAGGTGAGTACATATGGAATGGTAACAGCTAGTGGATATAGATTACATTATTATTCAAACAGTACGTACAGTACATAACCCACATACTGTACATACAAACTAAGCTTTCAACTCAATAGAGACGTACGTGAACTTACTTAAACTCCACAGAAAGAGACAGCTTCAGATCTTGTTGGTACAGCTTCTAATGGACAGGTACGTAATGTGGAATATACTCAACTTTGTTAGTTTAAGTATGTTTCCTCTTCTCAGCCGTCCACGAGTGCCGTCACTGTTCCTACGCCCACCAGTAACGTGGAGGATCTCTTCTCTGCACACGACTTCGACATACAGATTGACCTACCCACTGGACCAGAAGGTACTCACTCATGCATATCTGTTGCTAGTGTGTGCAATGTACACATGCATTGACCGACAACATTTGGAGGCCAAAGGCTATGGTAACATATTTCTTGCCAGATCCTAGGTACATATCTATTAACCGTAATTATTATGTAACTATAGACTGGCTTTTCATTGGCTGTTAGTACTTCCTAATCATTAGCTACGTAACTATTGATTTATGTATGCAACTATATTAATTGTTTCCGTACGCATTTAATAATTACGTATGTCCCTCTCCCTCTGTAGTTCCTTCAACCATACGATCAGTCCCCAAGTCCGTCCCGACAGAAAAAGGTAGCCATGGCGACGGACCCAAACGTTCCCTTAACCTCTCAGACTATAAGAAACGGAGAGGACTCATATGATCCATCACATGACTCTCTCAAAACTAATGTGTTTTGGTGTATTTGTCTCTCTTTTTGCATTATAGATTTTCAGCTTGTGCACTAACTGTTTATTATAATAATAATTATAACAGCCGTTCAGATTAAATAACAACTATATAATTGTTGTTACCAGGCAACTGTCAATATTATATATAAATGGTGGGGTCATGACCAGCCAGCCATCTGCATATTGAAAACCTTACAATGTACCAATAAAAAGGCATTGAGCATACACTTGACAAAATAAATAATAATTTTGCATAACAATTATACATAATACACCTGACAGTATAATTATAATTATATACAGTATATATAATAGTTGTTTTAGGTACTCTTGCTTGTGGAGTTCTTTCCAAGTTGAACGCTCAGTCTCTTCAAGTGCTGCTCTGCTTGAACACTTAACTTGTGTTTTGAACCCAGATAGGACTTGTACACTTTACACGTACAAATGAAAGGATGGAGTAAATACACTGACTATTACAGAACATACTTTGATAAGTTGCCTGCACTATGGGGTAAGCATCCTCCAACACTTCAAGTTTCAGAGCTCTGGGAATCTATATAATTATGAGTGCACGGTACATAGTTATAGCGATACAGAATGATCGCATGTACCTCTATAAATGCTCTCTTTTTCTGCCTTGTTGCTGTTGCTTCTTCTTCCAAGTCCTTGTGAGAATAATCACCAAAGATTAATGGGCAAATTAATGGACAGGATAACATAGATATTATACCTCTACTACTCCCTCCTTAGCTTTCTTTTTCCACTTTCTTGCCGTGACAACCACATGGGCATCTAAGAGAGATTAGAAGGAATTGTCATAGCTGTAGCAGGTGTGGTTATAGCGACTTACACTTGGACATATTTTGTTCTGCATGTTCCTGAAAACAATATTAAAGTATAAAAATTAAGTTTTTTTGTGGAATATTGCTACCTTGCTAGACATAGATCCCGTATTCTTGCTAGACATAGATGCCGTATTCTTGCTAGACATAGATGCCGTATTCTTGCTAGCTCCTTGGTTGACGACGCGCTGAGGTAGCTCCAACATTGGTTGTATCAATTGTTGTTCTATTGCTGGGTAAGACTTGGCTCTTTTCCTAAACGCTGACTTGTCTGTCTGTGCCTTAACCTCCTCGGGTTCACTGATATTGATAGTTGGCACGGCATCAGTGCTCGAGGCAACATTGGGAGCCTAATAAAAGGGTGAGAGTGGAATCACCAATAAATAAGATACTCTGTATCATAAATAAAACTCTTAGTCTACAGAATTTGGAGGCTCCACAGATTTGTGCGTATAATTATACAATACATGGATGCTCACTTCGTTTGTGCCAGTGAAAACAATAACTGGAACAGAAGGTTGAGCAGCGATAACACTGCTGCTCTCGTCATCGTCACTTTCAATCACTACCTCACACTCTTGATTTTCCTAGAATGTATGGACAATAATCATTATATACCAAGATAGTAGAGAAGAGAGAAGAGTATCGAACTACCGATAGCTCTATACAAAAACTGTGCACATGACTAGCATGTGATGAAGTAATTATCGTAAAATTAATAGTACAATTAATAGTACCGTATATCTTCTAATTTATCGGACACTTCTAATTACCCCGGACACTCTTTTGGGCAACTGCTTGCTTGTTCTAATTATTCCGGACACTTCGCGTGTTCTATAAAAATCTGTTCCAATTATACCCGGACAATTTCCAAAATAATTATTTTTTTGCTGTCTGATAAATTAGAAGATATACGGTAATCTGCTATGTTAATCGTGACGTTTTTAGGGGTGTGGTAATTCAGTATTACTTGCTCTCATTTATTTCCCTTGCACTTTACTTTACTCACTGTTAACAAATTCTGTGTGTTCCATAATGTAATGTAATGTAGTAATGCGCAAGAGTCATCAATTGCGAGTAGCTCATGCGTGCAATAGATAGTTACTTTATGGTGTAGAGCTATCGGTAGTTGACACTCTTTTTGATTATATACTGTAGATTTAAAAATCCGAAAGTGTACTTACAATAATCTCTGTCTGTGAGGTCGAGGCCAGCCATGAGTTGATAAACACTTTCCTTGAATCATCGGGAGGGCGATTGCTATGCATGGTAGAAAAAATGTGTGGTTACCAAATAAATAAATACAATTTAAATACCTTTGTCCATGCTTCACCAAAGTACTAAGGTCCAATTTTGGTAGAGACTGCTCTGTGCTGCTGCTCTTGCTTGAACTTGGACTGCAGGAGATTTAAGTTGGTTTGACTGTTTGTTAAAAATTGAAGTGCAATCAACCATGACTACTAATTGCATTAGTGGTAGGAAGAAAAACACAGTAGTCAACCAACCTGAAATCCTCTGTATAACTAGAACTAGAAGAGCTCATCTTATACTTTCATGCCACATGAATGAATCCACACCTGCAGAGAAGCAGCATAGAGATCTAGTGCGCATGTGCTAACATCTCAGTGACCAAGATGGGCGTGTCCAGCTCAGTACTCATTCTCCTCTGCTGTATTGGTGCATTTTACAGCATTGCTGTGTTGTTTGGAGCCCACCCAATTAAGTGAGACCTTCAGAATTTAAGCACAAACTAACTATAAATGTGTTTTTTTCCCAGGCAGTTCTGGGGTAACCTAGCTTGGGGTGTACTGATGTCTCTCCTCACTTGCGTACCTAGCCTGATCACAGTCGGCTCGAGCAGAAGGCACCTCTCGAGAGTATTCATACAGGGCCGGTACGTATTGTACTACCAACATGCTCTCAGTGTACAGGATGCTGTTTATATATTTGTTCTACGACTATTTACTGTGTAAACATGATAGTGTAACATGACTAAGTTATTATTATTATTTATCTCTGTCCGTAGTTTCAGTCGAGCTAGTGAGATTGGTGTGTACTTTGGTTGCATTGCTGCACTGTTGGGTGCGTGGGTGGGGGCTTTCCCTATTCTACTGGACTGGCGCAGACCTTGGCAGGTAGGTATAACATAATGTGAACTTTTTTATGTTGAACAGGCTCTTTTCTGAATTTCACTGAGTATATAATTTGTGAATTCCCAAAGGTTCATGGTTCATGGAGGACCTCTTCGTGAAGATTAACCATGAAGATGATATATAATTATGTACTATATATATATATGTGTGTTGAAAATCATCTGTATTAATATCTATATATATGCACACACATTGTAGGTGTGGCCGATACCGTGCAGTATAGCAGCTGTAGCCCTGTGGACATGTTACTGGATAGCGTATCTGACTGTACAAACTTTCTGGCCACATTTGCTTCTAATTACCAGAACACCATTATGATATTACGTCATTTCATTTGTTGAATTCACACACAACATTTATATTCTTGAAAAATATAACAGCTACATACATAAAAAAAACAACTAAACTGTATAAGTGTGTCTATATGACATGATGTCCGTGTAACTTGTACAAACGTCACTAATTATTATAATGGTTGGTGTGTTCAGAGTTTGAAATGCCGGAATACCTGTACGGGAAAAGAGGTAAAGATGAGCACAATCTCCATCACACATCTACGCATTGCAAGTAGGTACACGTGTACTATTTGTGTACATAAATGCACGAATGCAAGACTTGTTTCAACAACAGTAAAGTGGAGAGAGAAAGTATTGCAATAAACGAATATCTTACTTAACATTGGACTAATAACTGATACTGCTTAATGTTTTTGAATCAAGAATACTCTGATTACAGTCAGTCTTGCCCAAACCCCACTATCCCTCACTCTCTCCTCAATTAAAACAAAACAGGAATATTACGTGGTGTGGTGACTCACTTTAATCTCCATGTCCTCTGAGCCGGTGAAGACTGAGTCACGGTAAATGGCCAAGGAGCGGATGGGTTTCTCGTGTCTTTGTAACGCCAGGATAGGCAGCATGTTTTCCAGGTTCCAGACCTGAGGAGTGGGTGTGGTTAAATGAGGGTGGGGAAGGTGGGGGTTGGGGTATGAGCAATATCTCACATTACTGCAGGCAGTGACTATAATTATCGTCAGTATAGTGGTAGCTGTTCTCATACAGTTGACCTTGCGTTATCTACCTATCAAGCTTATGGGAATTGTAATGGTGTTTCCTATCAACATGTGTGGTCATCTTGTAATGTACATACACTGTACACGTATCACTTTACATTAGAGGAACAAAGTTTTTGGCCACCATACGGAGGTGGCCTTTGTTGAGGGGTTACTTAGAATACAAACAGGCCTAAGTGCCAGGGCCTCTATACCACAGTTGGCAGGGGCGACCACTAGGAGTGGTTCCACTGTTACTATGACATACGGTACAGCAATACTGCCTCACCTGCACAGTGGTGTCCGAGGAACCAGAGAACATGTACCCACCATTATGGGATTCAGACACTTTGAGCACTGTTACTATGCCAATATGCCCGCTGAGAGTACAGATATGTTTTAGAGTGGAGATGTCATACACCTGGATGTTCTGATTGTGGGTGCCTGCAGAGAAGAGTCAGTGCATGAGAGTATGATATTAATGGATAACTACGAGTTTGTGAACTGCACAAGTGCACGAGTGACAGTTACTAGGCATAGACGAATCAATATCCACAGTACAGCTATGGATATCCATCACATGACGAGTATACAGGACGCATCCCATGTACAAGTGCAACAACCAAAGAGAGTAAGAGAGTAGATTTTTAATTTTTGTTGTATATCAAGTAAAGGTGGTTGATCTTTGCTAGAGCGGCCTTTTTGTGATTTTTCTATATTAATTTTGATGACTTCGGCGATGATTTCTAGACGTTGTAATCCCAATTGCCACACCCCTGTGATGCAGAATGACCAATACCAACTGGGTACAGAGGAGGCACGACAGGCACGGTTCAGCTCTAGCAATTAGTCTCTGATTGAACACTAATTATTCGCTCACATACAGCATTATTGGTGTGTTCAATCAGAGGCAGTTTTTTCCGGCAAATCAGAGAGAGCTGAATGAAATGACTACTGCATTTCAGCTGGACTTCCAGCTCATTCTAGCTGGAAAAGATCACTAGATCTAGCTCATGAATAATTAATGAGCAAACGGTTTACCTTATGTGATGGCTATGCAATATGCTACGCTGAGCATTTACTTCCCTACCATGGTAACTCACTTTCAAACTAGTTAAGCCAGACAAAATATTTTATCCAAACATGTCTGGAACATGGGCATAATCCTAGCAATCACATTTCAACCTTAATTATTTAACCAGCTAATGTTTCCATAAGAAGTAACTACAGTGCGTGACATAGATTGAGTAGGTGCTGTACACACACGTACTGTCCAGACAATTAAGGCATACCAGTGATGATGTAATCCTTGGTGACAGCCAGAGAGTACAGAGCTCCATACATTGTCTCCATCTCATGCAGGAGGGCAAAGTCATCGTGGCCCTTCCAAATGTGTATCTTGTTGAACGAGCAGCTATACAGTCGGTCCTATAAGAGAACCACACAGTACAACCTAGTACAGAGCACAAACAGGCATTGCCATAACACTGTAAACAATGCCTTAGGGGCATTTCAAGTACACCTGACTGCATTGCACATGTACAATAATTATGATAACAGCATGCTTAGGGAAACAAATACACTAAGCAAACCGATGGATATAGTTCATAAAAACACAATAGTATTCACGAGTGATCAATGGCATATTGTAAACTAATTCTACTTTCTTCAGATTCAGAAAGTCCCACCTTTCTCTTGTCATACTCGAGTGCCCGCACCCAGGATTGAGAGAGACCACTGATGTTGTGGATCTCCTTCAACGTTACTGCATTCCACACCTGTGCAGAAAGTCAGGATACTCTTAAAATTCATCAGTATATTTCCTCAGTAATTTTGCACACAATAGTGACAAGTTGAAAGTACCTTGATACAGCCGAATGATGAAGTGTAGAGGTATTCCTTACTACACACCATAGCACTGACCATTCCATCATGAGCTTTCTGTGTACGTGGGGGGAGGGGGTTGAACACTTCAGGAAGTAATGATTTTAGACCACACCCACCTGCACGAAAGCCACTTCCTCCAGTGTTTCTAGGTGCCATGATCTGAGACACAAGTCAGTACCAGCACTGTACAAGATCCCCCGACCAATGGCAAGACACAATGTCTGATTGAAAACAATAATTGTTATAATAAATTGACACCTTTAAAGCCATCAACATGTGTATACATATCACGTACTAAGTGCCCTAACACACACACATACTTATATATAAATATATACCTAGTACCTAACAGCCCCCCACCTCCCCCCTCACACACATGTATACAGTGGGCTAGCTTACACAGTCCTTATGAGCGGCCACTGTCTTGAGGCAGCCCTTCCTCAGGTCAGAGGTGGCCCATACTTTGATAGTACCATCGCTGCTCCCGCTGTACATCAGGTTGTGATGGATGACCATGGACCAAATGGTACCCTTGTGGCCTCTGGGTGTGTGTGTGTGTGTGTGTGGGTGGTGTGTGTGTGTGGGTGTGTGTGGGTGGGTGGTGTGTGTGTGTGTGTGGGATAATCAATATTGACCAAGAATTCAACAATAATAATGTGCAAGAAAATGTGTGTATACATATTAATTACAGGATCAGTGAGAGATTGACATTCCTATCAGTTCCTCCAGGGAAGGGGTTTATTGTAATCATTGCCAGTTACAGACAACTCAATCTACATGTACTGACGTAAGTTAATACAAAGGCTCAACAGTTCTATTCATACAGCTACAGTTGGCCTAAGGGCATAAACATCAAGGTACCTACAATCACGTACAGACTACGCCTAGAGGGTGGGGCAAGGGGTGTGGTTAGGGTTAGCATACGTACCTGAAAGTGCCAATACACTTGACTGTGAAAGGCATCTCCCACACAAAATCAGTTCTTCTCGGGGCGTCCAATGACATTGAAACCGTTGAGCCCATCGAGTCCATAGACCATCTCTTTTCCTTGGCCCCACCCAATCCTGTCTTGCGGCCAGTTAGAGGCGTGATGTCTGATGTTATTCTGCTTGTCGAGGTTTGTCTTATACGAATGTTTTTGTAGTCAGCTTCTAGTTTGTCCATTCGTGATGTCAGATTCGTGATGGTCCTATAGCAGAGAGCAGTATGATTGAAGTACGTTAATGTGTCTTAGTACATGTAATTTATTGGTAAGCCTTTTGCTTGCCTGCACAAATTGCATATAAAAAGCTCCATTCTCCTTCACTTTAAACAATATAATAATGTATCCTCCACTAGGAGTGCATGCCCTCCTGCCTCCATTTAACACACTCTCCACACTCTCCATCCCCCTCCACCCACGCACTCACATTGCCTGATGCTCCAGCTGCTGAGCCATGGTACTGCGCTCCATACCAAGTTTCTCAGTGGCCTTTACTGCATGAGCCAGCGCCTCTCTCAGCTCGTCGTTGTTTGTCCTTACTGCCTTCATCTGGGGGAGAGATGGGGAGAGAGAGAAATTGGACTAACACGTATTAAAAAGGCGTTAAAGAAAATTTGGCAAGACTGTCCAATAACAATTGCAGAGAGGTTTACTATAGGCTATCACTATATGCTATCAGGAGTACATTCTCCCAATGCTATCGATCAATGTGCCTAGACTGCATATTACACAATATTATTTACACTAGAGTTTACAAAACAGCCTCTATGTACGCGTATAATTATAGTACATGTACGTATTATCAAGGGCGTACAAAGGAGACATGCAACTGATTATTAACTATGTGCGAGCAAAAACCAAAACCACTGACCGGATATATACTAACAAAAATCTATTAATAGACATTATTTTTAGATATTACTGTACTTTTCCACCGCCCACTTTAGTTTTTGCTCACAAGTTGTTGCATGCCCTCTCTCTTTTGTATAGTTAGGCAGCTGACTGCACTCACCTCTCTCATGGCGATGGCGAGCAGCTGTGACTCGTCTCTATACTCACACTGAGGCTTGTGCTGTGTCACTGCATCTGATGTACCACTGAACACACAGCCTGAGGGGAGGGGAGGGGAGGGGAGGGAGGGGAGGGGAGGGGAGAGGGGAGGGGAGGGAGGGGAGCGGAGGGGAGGGGAGGGGAGGGGAGGGGATTGCATGGTCAATGCTCACAGCGTGTAAAATATGTAGGCACAATAAATGGAGCGTGACTTATTAAACAAGGAGAATATCAAACAGTTATAGTTGACATTTACATTGCATGTACTTTATATCCTGATGGCTAATTACATGGTGTGCACGCGAATACACAGGTAATTAAAAATACATAAAGGACGGTTTATTAATTGCTTTTGCAACAAGAGAGGGCCATTCTTATATCACGCTACTACATACAGAGAGAGTGTGCTCTAACAAGGAGCGAGCATGTACACTCTTTGTTCTCATACACAAACACCTCGTACCGAACACATCTCAAACAATTTGGGTGTGACGACAATAATCTAAAGTGCCTACATGTATATATACCTACTGAAAAAAATCACTTACCAAATTCTCCATACGGACATGGTATTCTACTGCATATGCTCAGATGTTTCTCTAGCGTTTGCCGTCTCATGACCCCACACGCTGAGCCTCCGATCGTACACACCACCTTTGCAAACCCACAGCTGCTCTCGTGTGCGTCTCGATCACCAAGCCGAATCACTTCCCGGCAACCATCTTCGTCCAATTCCAAGAACTCTTCCTTCACACACAGGACTCCGTGGCAGCAATGAATCATTAGATCGTATATCTGTTCCTTCACGGCTCGATTAACAACCAGCTGTCCTGAGTCACAGGTCTGACCGTCCATGGGACACTTGAGTCCGTTACTAGTGAGTGATTCAATACAGCTTGTGCAGAAGGTGTGTCCACACTTGATGGAGATAACAGGATCACGATATACTCTTTTACACACTGGGCAAAGCAGAGCTGTTGGTTCCTCCACAAATTTTGTAGGCTTAGTAGAGCCGTGTCCTGACATGGTGGGGCTTGACCAGGAGCTTGCAGGCCTATAGACAAAGAGAAAAGAGCTCTCAAACTCGCTCCAGCTTTGATGGACCACACCTTCGATTGCAATACAGTGAGCTTTATTTGGATCTTAAGCTAATTAAATTATCACATGAGACTCAACAACAGTGCAGTGTAAGCTTAGCTATAATTATAGCTCTGTGCAAGCTCCTTCAAGGCTTTTTCAAGGCTTAATATTATATGAGTGTCCACTAAAGAGATGTCTGGTCCCTCGCTAGAAGATTTTAAACCAGTGAGTACAGACTTTGAAAATTGTCTAAAACATGCACACCACATGTGTACAGAAGCCTATTTATTGTAGCTTGTTGTCCTACCCTATACCCATGCTTTAAGGTGCCACGGAACCCTAAAGTAAGCATTGAAATCAATTTATGCCCCTTAGATTTGTATAATTTTGATGTGGAAGGTGGGCGGGGCTGGTATGTTACCATTGTATTGAGCCACACCCATCTAAATGTATTACCGTACTATTTTTCTGGTGAAAAAAGCGAATGAGCCAAATCAGCAGAAAAATTGACCCTTTGCGATAACTATATATTGCTTTCTGGCAAGGATCGTGTGTAATTACCAGTAGCACTGTAGGCCTACTAGTTTAGGTTTTGCGATTTTATTTTTGCGAAGTGATCAACACTCGCAAAGCGTGCAAAACATTACATTCTCGGTGATATAATTTTATTGCAAAGTAAAAAAAAAAATTTGCAGAATGATTGCAGGACAGTAACAAAAATGACATGTGAGTAGTGTGATTGAGGTCGTGTCAGTAGTGTCCTCCTATGCCATATATCACTGGGTACATGTATTGGTGGCGGCTGCCTGTGTTGTATTCACCCAGGATAAATTGTTTGATGGCTTTCTTTGCTTTCTTCCATGTTCCTTTCTTGTTAGTTTTCTCAGTGTTGGCAGCTTTATCACTGGGTGTGTTTTGTTCTGAGGTGGGTAGAGTGTTGTATTTGACCATCTTGTTGCAAGAGTTAGGATTGCTTGGTTGTTTGATTGCTTGCAGATCAGAGGCAGTTCGTTGTGTTTTTGTTTGTTTATGGTTGGTTGCTTGAAGCCAGCTGGTTTTTATAGTGCTGCGAGAGGAAGCCTTGGTATGCATCATAGGAAGCTATGAATAAACGATCTGTACAATGAATCCAATTTGCACTTGTTCAAATGACGGCAAAACCAATGACCTTTGCGATTAGGTAGGTGCATAGTACACTCTCACCTGCACCTGTTGTGAGTCATTGTGAGTCATTGTGGGTCATTGATCTCACACTGATAATATTTATTAGCTATCATTGAAGTTGCATTCCATGTGTGCTTATCTATATGCCCCTTTGTTTGTTTGCAGGAGGCCTTCACCCTCGAGAAGTATGTGGAGAAACTGGCTCAGCTTAACCCGGACACTGGCCTGGGACCACTCAGCAAGAGCAAGTCAAAGCCATTCGAACCTCAGGTACTGTGTCTCAATAGAATGGAGAAGTGTGTCACCTGATTAGTAGGCTGTACATACTGTACTGGAGAAATTGTAGATACTCACTTGTTAGTGATCAATTGTAGCATAATGTCTAACCACGCATTAAATCATAAAATTGTTGGCTGGTGTCATTGATTTTCGCCCTTGGACCATATCCATGGTATTGGACCAAAAATTAGTTAATCTCCCAAATATGAACATTGATGACATCATTTTAAAGGCAGAAAACCAAAAATTGTTTAAATTGCATCAACGATGATTCATTCGTTTCTAGCTTATTTTGAGACTTTGGCTCCTCATGTACTAACCCTGCCCCTCTCTCAGGTTCTGTTAGAGTCGTTTGAGGCGAGTATGCATGTTCTAGAGGATCTGACTGAGAAAAACCAGAGGAAGGTGGACAAGTTGGAGCACGTCTGTGTCAAGAGAGAGGAGGAACACAGGAACAGAATCAAAGATCTGGACTCTACTTACTCGGTGGGTGATCTTTAGTGTCTCTATCTGTCTGGGGGGGGGGGGGGGGGGTCATTTTGCTTACTTTAGATGTACATATGCAGTGTAATTCACGTACACATACATGTACGTGTTCTAGAGATGGGCTAGGGCTTTTCGGCATTACGACATGCAGCCATAATTTTCTATACACAGGAGTGCATGCATCAGCATAGATAGTGTAACAGCCTGTATAATTTAGAAACAGTGCATGTACATGTATAAACGCAATCTGAAGCTGAGATTCAGCTCTAAAAAGGCAGCTTTAATCTTTGTTACTGAACATTACAATAATACACATGCAAGTGATTTGGTCTCCCCTCCCTCCATCAGGATGCATTTACTGAGTTCCAGGCTCTGGAGGAGAGGATAACCAACGTCTCGACCAAGGTGGTGCATTTGGGGGACCAGCTGGAGAGCTTGAACCACCGTCGAATGCGTGCCGTGGAGGCCCAGTCTCTCATGACCTACCTGGGAGAGTTTGAGGAGAAGTCCAAACCATCCATTCCCATGTTCACAGATCCTGCTCGAGTGAGACTTCAGATTGAGTATTTGTTTAGAAGGAAGCTATAATTATAATAGTCTTATTATTCCTTCTATTGTAGTATACTGTAAACAACGTCCCTGCAGGTGTCTCACACAGTACATTGTACATTATGACCTTTTGATTGTACGATACTCCATATACCAACCACCTGTGTAAATAATCTTTGTTGTGAGACGTTACAATAATTATAAAACCACCGAGGGTTTAGTGCTCTCACGGACTAGTTTTGTACAACATGTGTCATCATGTAAAGACAATACTACAACTTTATGGGTTCGATTGTTTCGTTCTGTACAGAAACTCGATGCTGCTGACCTCATCTTCAAACTGTACACACTGTCTCGTGAGCTACCCTCAGAGAAAAAGTAAGCCACTCTGTCTCTCTATGTCATGTGATAATCACACTACTATCATGTGACCTACAGATACACGAATGTGAAACAAAATATCAATGCCAAGTTTGCGGAGACTGAGAGTCAACTGGTGGATGGATTCATTGATTCACTACAGTCCTTGGACACTCGGAGAATGAAAGAGTACGCACAAGCACTGCAGTCATTTAATTTGGTGAGGGGTGTCAAATTGTGTGGGGTCTGTAGCTTGTACATTGTACATGTACGTTCTAGGTCACACTAAAGCTAGGTGGTTGGGGGAGCTCTTTGGAAGTTTCTGTAGCACCAGATTCTAGTTCAACTCCCTAATTGATCGATGGAGGTGTTTTTGTTGTTTAGATCTCTGCTTAATGTGTCTCATTTTGCTTGCACAGGGAACAGCCAGAGTGGTGGAAAACTACATTGTTCACAACATGCCTGTAAGTGGAGTATTGCACATGTACTTGCATGGAGGCACGTGTACTTGCATGGAGGCACATGTACTTGCATGGAGGCACATGTACTTGCATGGAGGCACGTGTACTTGCATGTACTTGCATGGAGGCACGTGTACTTGCATGGAGGCACATGTACTTGCATGGAGGCACATGTACTTGCATGGAGGCACGTGTACTTGCATGGAGGCACGTGTACTTGCATGGAGGCACATGTACTTACCTGTAAAGCACAGTGGATCAGATTTGTTTGTGATGTGTCCCCTTAAGTCAGTGTATGTTCAAGGTGTTGTATATATATAACAACTAGCATGCATCCTGTCAACAACATTATATGCTGTTGACAGGATGCATCTTTTAGTTTTGGGACTGTTAAAAAGAGTGTGTGCACGCACACGTACATGTATACATGTATAAACGTACATTGTCTTTGTCTGCAGAAAGCCACTCATTACAGCTGTGCAGACGAGATGTTCAGTGTGGTCGAGGGAAAGTGTAGAAAGGTAACGCTTCACCTCCCCCACTTCTTATTTAAATGTATGACGGACTACGTCCCTTTGATTCTCACAGGCACATGATCAAATGGTTGAAGTGTTTCATAATCCTGATGTGGTCTTGATCAAATTTCTGCAAGCTATTGTGGATAAAGTATTAGGAGTAAGTCTGTCATTGCCCCCACCTCGTTGCTTAGGGTACAGTATTAGGAGTAAGTCTGTCATTGCCCCCACCTCGTTGCTTAGGGTACAGTATTAGGAGTAAGTCTGTCATTGCCCCCACCTCGTTGCTTAGGGTACAGTATTAGGAGTAAGTCTGTCATTGCCCCCACCTCGTTGCTTAGGGTACAGTATTAGGAGTAAGTCTGTCATTACCCTTACCTCGTTGTTCACACTATGTGGTAACTAGTAGAGCACAGTGTGTTACAGTTTCTCCACTCTTGCAGAAGTATATTGACCAAGAGCTGCAGGGCTTAAAGTTGCAGTCTGGGGACAAGGAACGCTACTTGGTTCGACTTCACGCCCTCTACCAGAAGTGAGTTGCCCCTGTAATTAGCTGGCTCTGCCTTCTAAGCAAGTTATAGCCTAGCCTCATTCCCGCCCCAACTTTTCTCTATTGTAACGCTTCCGAGAAAAATCGGCCTGGGGACGAGACTAGTTTATATAGCCTGGCCCTAGTACATGTCATGATATGATAAAGCCACCCACCATACACCAGACAATGCGTTGCCTGGTGTATGGTGACCTTTAAGTACCACTGGTTTCTCTGCAGGAGCATGGCACTTCAGCAGAACATTGGCAAGTTTGATGCCAGCATTGAGCAATCCTTTCTCTCCAAGATGATACGAGTCAACCTCTTCATGAAATATCTCACCTCTTACTCTGAGTAAGTATATACGTGTAGCACTTTCAATAAATGTTTAATTGTTGAACACCACATATTTTGGCTTTTTGAAAAACTTACAATATATCCCTTGCAATGTCCCGATGTATACAGGCTTTCGGTTATGTGATTGAGACTGTTCACGTTTGTTTTGTGCAGGATGGAGCTTGCTCACCTGAAGTTCCGTTGTGACCATGCCCTCTCTGACTTCCAGGACATGGTCGGCATCTCTTTGAGACCAGGAGGAAAGTGAGACACACACAACTAACGCTCGTAATACAACTATTAACGTCATTTTGTTGGCATATACATGTAGTTCACATGTAAAACACGTTTACTGGCTGAGCTATTAGGTACTCGCTACAGTCATAACATGCTACTCACTGTGTGTGTCTTCTTCTAGACTACATATAGTTATGTCCTCCCCTACTTCATACACACAAGTATGACCCCCCACCCTCACACACAGACCCCCTGCATTGCATGACCTCCTCCCTCATACACATAAGTATGACCCCCCACCCTCACACACAGACCCCCTGCATTGCATGACCCCCCTCATACACATAAGTATGACCCCCCACCCTAACACACAGACCCTCTGTATTGCATGAGACCCCCCTCATACACATAAGTATGACCTCACACACAGACCCCCTGCATTGCATGACCTCCTCCCTCATACACATAAGTATGACCTCACACACAGACCCCCTGCATTGCATGACTCCCCTCATGCACACACACACACACACACACACACAGGAGTGTGACTATATCTCAGGGTGATCCTGGAGAGACGTTTGTGTCTCAGGAGGTGTGCACTAGCATCCTGCACGAGGCCAAGGGCAGCATCAGACGAGCACAAGATGTAAGTCTATAACATAATTATAGCAGGGGGACATACATGTATACATGTAAGCAAAGAAATACATACTACAATTCAATGACAGTTTCAGCTTCTAATAATCTTTCTTACTAGCTACAAGTCTGTTTTTCTGTATGTCTTTTACTATTTCTTTGGTGCCTGGTAGCGAGGGTTTTTGGGGTCTTTTTGTCTTGAGTGGTTGTCTAGATCAGGCTTGTCGCCCGTGCCACCGTAGCGACAGTTATATCCTTTGTATTTGGCATTGTTGGGATTACAAGTATCGCTGTGGTTATCCAGGTCAGCTTTGGTTCTTGCACCTGTGTATTTAAATACCTTCACTAGTAGACATTGTTGGACTGTTTGAGAGACTTGTTTGTTAAAAGAGAGAGGTTCTGTAACTTTGAGGATATACTTCTCTATAATTATTATAGTAGGGCAATCAATTTTCTGTGCAAAGCTTGCTAGAAACAGGTTTTCAGGGAAATATTATGAAAATGAATATAGTTGAGTTGCACCTGCACATTCTGAATACCGCATAGCGTGTAATTTTTGTGGGGCAAAATATTCGTGGTTGGAGGTCTGACCACGAATATTTTACCCACGAATGAAGCGACCTTGCCTACCTTTACCTGCAGTGCCAGCAGCAACCACGAAAATATTACCCACGAAATGTCTCATTATTGCTGAATCACAAATATTTTGTCCCCCGAAAATTACCCGCTATACGGTACTGTTATTTGGGAATAAGATTCTTATAGGGGAGAATAATCAGAAGTGGCGTTGGATTTGCCTTTGTTGCACGAGGCCAAGGGCAGCATCAGATGACACAATAATAATACTAATCACTTACTTTATATACAATGTATGGCAGGGGTACATGTACAGCAAATAAATACAACATCTGTATGTTGCTTAGCTACATGTACATTACTACAGTTCTCACTAGCAATTCAATAACAGTTTCAGCTACTATGACAGGTGCCAGATTATAATAAGATTATGCAAGACCCTGTACCACTCATTTTGCTTTGAATAGTTGTTTTCTTCTGTGTATACTATGAAATGTAGAGCATGCAGTCATTACTAAGAAGCTTACCACTGACTGTATTTGTATAATGATAGGGATATTGCTTATAATTATAGCTACTAACATGTATATACATAATTATAATACTTCTCACTAGCAATTCAATGACAGTTTCAGCTACTATATAATAGTCATATTCTTTAGTTCGATTACTACAAGTCCATTTTTCTGCTGTACTAGTTTTTTCTGTCGTGCTATTTCTTTGGTTCCTGGTAGCTAGGGTGGTTGGGGTTCCCTGGTTGGCATGGTTGTCTAGATCAGCCTTGGTTCCCGTGCCACTGTAGCCAGATTCGTGTCCTTTATATTCGGGATGGTTGGGGTTGCACTGGTTGGCATGGGGGGGGGTTGTAGCTTTGAAGGTCTATTTTCTGTGACAGGTGCCAATGGCTAGCTATATATAAGTTACGAGCATTCCTTTTATGAATAGGCTATATATATACATAATAATTATACTACATCAGAGATCATACTTAGCTGTAAATAAGTGTTTTCTTATGTAAACGTAGAGCATGCAGTCATTACTCTGATTGTACCTGCACTAGCTCCCTCACTATTATATAATTGATCTGGGAACAAGAGCCATAAGAATAGGGAGCAGCACAATTATTTGTATATAGCGAATTTGTAGGCCCATACTTGATACCTGTATGTTACATATAATACACTTATACTACAGTTCTCACTAGTAATTCAATGGCAGTTTCAGCTACTAGTCATATTCTATAGTTCAGTTACTACAAGTCTGTTTTTCTGCCACACTATTTCTTTGGTGCTTGGTAGCGGGAGTTGTTGGGGTTCCCTTGGTTGGCATGGTTGTCTAGATCAGCCTTGGTTCCCTTGCCACTGTAGCCAGGGTTAGGGGGCGTAGGTCCTTGATATTTGGGACTGGTGGGATTCAACTGCTCCCCGTGGTTGTCCAGGTCAGCCTTGGTTCCTGTGCCAGAGTATGACATTGTGGGATTGCTTTGACTTGCTGGATGAAAGAGAGTGGTTTTGTAGCTTTTAGAGACCTAAGTTTGCTGTTGAATTCTTTTTTGATTCTAATATGTATAGTTCTTTTATAGGCACGCAATTTTCTGTATGAGCTGATAAGAAAAAGTTTTTCAGGGAAATATGTTATTATGACAGTTCACTTGAAAATGAATATAGTTGAGTTGCACCTGCACACTCTGAATAATATTATCTGTTTTTTTAAGGGATAATATATTTATTGTGTGATATCAAAATTAGGGTGACTGCAAAAATTCACCTTCATTATTGTTTGAAGACACACCTTCCCTCACTCACTATATCCTCACAGTGCATGATGCTGTACATGTATCATGTGTTCATTCAAAGTATCTTAGTACTACCTGTTACTACATGTACCTGATGATTAGTACTACCATAGGTAACGAAAAGAGCTTCTTTTTTCTCTTTTTGTTTATCTATGGTAGTACCTGCTGGCTTAGTACTACATGCTGGTAGGTAGAGCATGCGTGCACGAATCACTAATGGTCAGTGTCGTTGCAGTGGTCAGGTGATAACTGTCCAGGTGGCCAATACACTGCACTTGTAGTGATTTGTGCACGCATGTCACCTCCTCCGGTTGGTGCATGTAGGTATGATAGTTGTTGCATGAATATCATTAAAATGGCCACGAATTATATTGAGAATAGCATCAAAATTTATGACAGTGAAATGAGTTATCTAATAACACGCCATATAGGAACAACACACAATTCTTAGTATAGCAGTAGCTAGTGGCTTAAATTTGCCACTGTATTATAGCTATACATACATACGTGCGAGTATATTATATATACTTCTCACTAGCAATTCAATGGCAGTTTCAGCTATACTAATCATGTTCAAGCAAGTTCAGTCAAAGTTTTTTTCTGCCGTATTAGTTCTTTGGTTCCTGGTGGCTAGGGTGGCTGGAGTGTTCGGGGTTCCCTTGGTTGGCATGGTTGTCTAGATCAGGCTGGTCTCCCGTGCCACTGTAGCCAGATTCGTGTCCTTGATATTCGGCATTGTTCGGGTTACACTGGTTGGCATGGTTGTCCAGGTCGGGTTGGTCACCTGTGCCACTGTATCCACCTCCACTAGACATTGTTAGACTGCTTTTGACAGGGTTATCTTGTTCTGTGACTTTAAAAGAGGCTGGCTTGTAGCTCTGAAGATCTGATAAGGCCACTCCAAGTGATACTCTGGTTTCTGGTCCACCGCCCGCATCAGATTTTATTCTTGGATTTCTATCTCATTATTGGATTTCTATCTCATTATTTCTACTACGCATGCGCAGAATGGTCCATGTGGTACAAAATAGTATGATTAATGATATTCATTTGCAAAATAATGAGATTCATAAGGTGAAATTGATAATGACATAATGAGAAAAGCCGCCCGCCCGCATGCAATTAGAAAAACTTCAGTACCAGAAACCAGAGTGTCACTTGGAGTGGCCTAATAGGGAAACCTCAATTGTGTGGTTTGCTATATACAGGTTTGCTACAGGTTTGCTAGCCTCAACTTCATGTTGTGGTTTGCTACGCCCAGTAAGTACAACATTCCTTATAATGATGGTCAGCTATAATATATAGATAATGCATTCCATAGAAAGGCTCTCTGTGTTGCAAAGATCATGCAAGACCCTGTACCGCAACTCATTTTGCTGTAACAGGCGTTTTCTGAATGTAGAGCATGCAGTCATTACTCTGATTGTACCTGCACTAGCTCCCTCACTATTATATAATTGATCTGGGAACAAGAGCCATAAGAATAGGGAGCAGCACAGTTCATAGTATTTGAATTGTTTATTAATAGGAGAGACTTAAATGCCCTCAGTCATTAGGCATTGTACATTATACTTCTCACTAGCAATTCAATGGCAGTTTCAGCTACTAGTCATATTCTATAGTTCAGTTTACTACAAGTCACGTTTTTCTGCCGTATTATTTCTTTGGTGCCTGGTAGCGGGAGTTGTTGGGGTTCCCTTGGTTGGCATGATTGTCCTTATCAGCCTTGGTTCCCGTGCCACTGTAGCCAGGTGTGTGTCCTTTATATTCGGGATGGTTGGGGTTACACTGGTTGGCATGGTTGTCCTTGTCAGGTTGGTCTCCTGTGCCACTGTATCCACCTCCACTAGACATAGTTAGACTGCTTTTGACGGGTTATCTTGTTCTGTGACTTTAAACGAGACTGGCTTGTAGTTTGGAGGTCTATATTGTCAGACAACTTTTCACACGGGTTATCTTCTGTGACTGACTGGCTTGTAGTTTGGAGGTCTATGTTGTTGGACTGCTTTTGACACAGGTTATCTTCTTTTGTGACTGGCTTGTAACTTGGAGGTCTACGTTTACATAAAGAACCTCTCGTGTGGTTTGCTATATACAGGTTTGCTACAGGTTTGCTATAGGAACAGATGCCTTAACTCTTAAGTTTCATGTTGTGGTTTTCAGGTTACAAAAATCATGCAAGACCCTGTATACCACAACTCAATTTGCTGTAAATAGATAACATCTGTTCCAGTCATTACTCTGATTATTGTATATCAATGCTAGGAACTGGAGCCATAAAGATGCCCAACAGCATAATTATTTATAGCAATAAATTGCTTATTAGTAGCATTAATTTGGAATTTGTAGGCCCTAGTGAGTTGCTCACTCTTCTCACTTATGCCCTCTTATTGGGATACAGATGTAGTAGGTGGCCCTGTGTGTTGTACTAACAAGCTTATCACTGACTGTATCTGATCCTTTTCAGCTCCTGGGAGAGAGGGAACTGTCAGAGCTGGTACAGGGAGTGTACTTTGCCATCCTGGACAAGGTCTGCACTGAGCACTTCCACACTGCACTGGATATAGGACAAAACGGTACCATCAATATTAATTAACATAGTGCCCTCTGTTCTTTGTGTATATATCTGCCTGGTTTGAGTGTGTTGGCCGCGTATTGTACATGATACATGCATGTACATTAGTAGCCACATACCTTGAGTGTCTGTCTATACAATACTAAAGTGTTGATATCCTACCTCCCCTCCTTCCCCTTGTGCAGTTGACCCCAAGATGTCCCCTGTTGGTCACTTCTGTGTGGTAGTGGGTAACGTCAACTGTAACATGCACCTCGTGGACAAACTGTTCAGAGAAGCCATACTACCTTGCATACAGTAAGTACCTCTGTAAAAGGACGCCCTTTATATCACGGTGCCTCAGTTAAGAGACACCCTCGATACCAAGGCTGGGTCCTTCACCCATTGTGTTCCCCCATGCAGTATTCCCTCAGCGGCTACCAACTGTGTTGAGAAGAAGAGAGATGTCATCTCGAAACTTGAGGCAAAGATAGAGAGTGGAATAGAGAAGTAAGCCACCCCTATATATATGCAGTTGCAACATGTGTGTGTGTGTGTATACTATAAGCTGTATAATCTACAGTCACCCGAACCACAGATTGAAGGAACTATTTCTAAAAATTACAGGTTGTGTGGTGTTTATAGGGTGGACGATTGGCTTGGAACTTACATTGCTCGGCAGATCATAATATTTATATACAATGTACATATATATTGAGGTATCTACTGTGTGTACAGGAACCTTGGCTGGATGGTGAGCACTGTCAAGAGCATCCTGGTAGCCTACCAGAAGAAGACAGACTATAAGCCTGAGGGCATAGCGGTGGCAGAAGGCTCTCAGGTACAGTACAGTACATTGTTCGCCCTCGTGCTTTTGCCTGTAAAACACTCGGTCTCATGCTACTATATATAGCCAATCTGAGATGCCGTAATTTAAGCTTTTGCCATAACTTAGGCTTCCACATTTTTATGATTCCTCACCTCCACCACCTCCTCCAGGCGTGTAGCCGCTCTGTGACGTACATGAGCCAGTGTTGTCGTGTGCTGAGTGAATCACTAGATGGTAAGAACTTGGAGGCAGTGCTACTTGAGCTGGGCACTCGACTGCACAAGGTCATCTTCGAGCACGTCCAAACACATTCCATTAATGAAATGGGTGAGCCTATAATTATATACCTCTATACCTTCAAGCCCAAGTCCACCATTAATTTTAAAAATGAAAGCACCACAGGTGCTGATGCCTCGGTGGAGATGCCAAAGTTACATAACATAAAGCTACTAATAGCTTTTATACACATGATAAACAAGATAAATTTTGCTGCATGCAAGAACTCAGGGAGGGGGTAATGATCAACCATGATTGCTGTTAAAAACGATCTATGCCAAAGTTCAAGTCTAAAATTTAATGGCTGCATTAGCAGAGCCTTGCAGCTCTCTTCTCACTCTTGCAGCTACCAAATAGCTAGCGTTCTAGTGCAGAGCTAACTACTAAGTAGAGTAGCAACACTCGGTAAACAAGTTTGGCTACGTGCTCTTCTGAAAAGGCTGCAATGGCATTCCAAGAGCAAAACTAGGCATAACTCGATGAACGAAGCATTATTTTGCAAATCCACGAATTGAAATCCAAGTAAACATGACTAGAAGCCTATAGAAACTCTTACTTGCACTTGATTCATCCTTGAGCAGCTGTAGCAGTCTACACACACACACACACACACACACAAACACACTACCGTATACCTCGCTTGCGCATGCGCACCGAGGCATAATCAAAGGCTGTGTCTTTGCCATTATATAGGAGAACATAGAGTACTTCAATGATCAATATTATGATATGGAGCTTTCTGTAGCCTGTCCCCACAATACTCATACTGTACTGGGGAATGTATGTTGGTTTGGATAATCGACAAGTGTGATCCATCTAGCAAATACAGACAGTGGTACCATGTACAGTGTTATAGTTGCACTGCTGCACAATGTTATGTGTTGTGTCCCTCCATGCATGCAGGTGCCATGATCCTCATCTGTGACATGAACGAATACAGACGAGTCATTAAAGACTTTAAGGTATGTACACTGTAAAGCATCATGTACACATGCATCTGTATTCACTGGAGCTTACTTGTTGGCGTGCATGTGGCCACTGGTATCATTCTGTATTCAGTTGCTATAGTGCTGAGCTTGGTTGTTAGTGTGTGCTAGCTCTACTGTTAATGGCTGTCGGTTGATAACGTTCTCTTTCTCTGAGTCTACAGAACCCTTTTCTTGATGAGCTGTACGAGAGCCTTCAGACACTGTGCAATATATTTGTGGTCAAGGCAGACAATCTACATCAAGTGTTATCAGAGGAGCCCTACGTAAGTTGTGCCTGTGTGTGTGGGTGAGTGGGTGGGTGTGTGCCTGTGTGTAAAATGTGCCTATACCACCATGCGTGGTGTGAGTGATCATTATGTATATAGTTTCTTAGCCTTACAAAGCCCCCATAATTATAAGTAGCCTTGTCCTTGGTGTGTGTTTAGTGCTCTGTAAGAAAATGTGACTAGTTGCTTAGATAGCTCCATCTGTCCCCTTTCTAAGCTAGTAACTTAATCGTTTGTGTTTTGTTGTCTACAGGTGAACTTTGACCGGGCAGTACTGCAAGCTCTGGTGGCTGCACGTGCAGACAACAAGAGTGCCAAACTGAGCAAAATGTTCTAGCTGTATAATTGTATAAACTGCCACTTGTAACCATCAGACATTTTATATTCCACATTAATTTCAATTCACGATACAAATTATACACAAGTCTTTATTATGTAACAAGGGGTGTGACTGTACAATACTCGTTCATTAATTTTTTTTACAAACACAATAACTATTCTTTACAGTCAGATAATTATATACTAACAAGGACATACATGTAAGAAGGTTAGAATATACTTTGGAGTGATCTGTTCATAAGAGAAACCGTAGCAATGAGTAAAAGGTATAACAGATGAATCCTCGGTCAGGTAGCCATACATCACATTTTTGGAATAAACATGTCTGCATATAAGAGTATTTATAATGCTGCAGAAGCAATTCCCATTTTCATCGTATGTAGCTCCTCGATAAGTGTATAGGACTGCACCTTGGGGCTCGCTGTAAGAAAACTGGATGCTGCAATTCAATGTTTTATTTTGGAACTGAACTGAAGGAAGAGAAATAATAGAAGGTTTATCTACAATTTCTGAAAATAACACATACTCCCCCAATTTCGGATAGTAGATCACAAGAGGCTCGTTGTTTTGTGGGAAACCCGCACGATCGATATGACGACCAACATTGATGCCAAGGTCAACTTTCGGACCAGCATGGTAACCAAAGATGTCTTTTACGGCTGTACATTCATCATCAAAGCGATTCACATCTCCAGTTATGGGATTCTGAGAAGCGTAGTAGAGTATAAAATTACCTTGTGTGTAATATGAATAGCAAAAACTGTTAGTGCTGTTGACAACTCGTGTGTCACAAAACTTTCCTTCAGGTGATACAACTATCACTTCAATCACATTAAAAAAAATTTCGAAATTTTCCTCTCGATACTCAAACTCACTCAAGCAGTATATGTCCCATGGATCTATGTTTGGGATCTGTTCCAAATTAACAAAGCTTCCGTTGGAGGGAGTAATAATGTCAGAAATATTAAACAAAAGTAAATCGGGACCGATAGAAAAACGATAGATACCTAGCGACTCGTACTCATCATAGGTCTTACTTGTTGCTATGGCATATTTTAACCAGATTGTAAAAAGAACACCAAGAGCTCCACTTGTGGCTGCAAGCTGCATTATAATACCGAAGTAATATGTTCTCAAGCATTGGTGTGCACACGTATCAGGAGGGTAAGCGCTCTCACTCGATTTGGGAAGAATTTTCTTCAGTCTTTTGCCAGGTGGCTTGATAGGTCTAGTAGGAAAAAGATCACCTAAGCATTTAGGCTTAATTGGCTCAATTTTGCCTGCTATTTTCACAGTGAAGTAAAATCGTACAAATGAGCGTATGAGTCTCCAGCAAGAAGCAATCACAGCTGCAGTCGCACTGATTCCAATATTTAGCAAAATCGGAGAAGCATCTCTTGGTTCTGGCGTCTTGCAAGAGGTTTGTGAGAAGGCATATAACACTGACATTGTCAGCATTGGAACATCTTGAAACCACAGTATGATTGCACCAAGTGCTTCATTTCGTGTTGTTGAGTTCCATCCTTTTCGAAAACACCATTTTAGGGGATCAGTAATTTCACCTGCTACATCCTTTTCTTTTCCTTCCTCTTCATCCATGTCTCTGGATGCAGTTGTAGCTCCTTGTCTTGGTGTAAGTGGTGTTAGTGCTTCATCACCGGTCCCCATTGATGCATAACTGATGGTAGTGAATGCAACACTACCGTCTTCTTCATTGGTGGGCATTGCTATAAGTGCTTCATCACTGGTCCCCATTGATGCATAACTGATGGTAGTGAATGCACCACTACCTTCTTCTTCATCGGTGGGCGTTGCAGCTCCTTGTACATGTCTTGGTGTAAGTGGTGTTAGTGCTTCATCACCGGTCCCCATTGATGCATAACTGATGGTAGTGAATGCACCACTACCTTCTTCTTCATCGGTGGGCGTTGCAGCTCCTTGTACATGTCTTGGTGTAAGTGGTGTTAGTGCTTCATCACTGGTCCCCATTGATGCATAACTGATGGTAGAGAATGCAACACTACCGTCTTCTTCATCGGTGGGCGTCGCTATAAGTGGTGTTAGTGTTTCATCACTGGTGAGTTCTGTCTCCATTCTGGCGTTAAGTGCAGTGTCCATAGCATCATTTGTATTTGTAGCTAGATCTACATCTTTTTCTTTTCCTTCTTCTTCATCTATGTCTCCGGGCGTTGTAGCTAGTGTTTCATCACTGGTGGGTTCTGTTTCCATTCTGGTGTTGAGTGCAGGTTCGATAGCATCATTAGAAGATTGTATATGCTGATAAGCCTTTCTATGAGTTTTGCAACAGCTTCTCTGACAAGACTTATACATGGAATACAATATGACAATTCCTTCATGTCCAATTGAAATCACTGATAGTACTGTACCAAAAGCGGCAAACAGAAACCAAGCTCTCAGCCAGTTGTCATCGCGTGGTAAGAGAGGATTGTTGAAACTCACCTCCTGAAAGTGGAGGACAACCTCCCAGTCAGTGTATGTGTCGAAAACAGTCAGAGCAGTGGATATGGTGAAGATGGTTATCTGTAGCAGCACCCAAGGGGGAGAAAAGTCACTGCACCGCAATACAAGACCAGTAGCTGTAGAAATGTAACCTCCAATCTGTCTAGCATCAGCCATTAATATAATGACTGCTTGTGGTTGTTGGTTTGCAAGTTGTGTCGTCGCCCGGTTTCCGTGAAACAAAGATTCCAGACAGTTTTGACACTCAAGTTTGTAGTTGCCAAGTTATTTTTTGATGCTATTTTTATAGCCAACCACTTTTCTGTGGAGCTTCAAGGGTTATTATGACAATAATTGATTGAAAACGAATATTATTGTTTGAGCTCTTTCTCGGTACGGTTGAATAGTTAGCTGAGTGATATAGCAGGTTCTATTCCGCTATATGCAATTGAATACTATACTGTAACTAAGCTATAGCAAGCATTCATGCAAATTGACTTCACTATTGCTGTGCCAACAATTCTTAGATAGAGAGCAAAAGTGAGTACAAAAAGGCTGCAGGAGCACAAAATACAGTGATAGAGGCCCTGCATGGGTGGGGCTCACATGAACAAAGAGAGGAAATGTTAACAATAGTGAGGCTAAATGCTAGAGTCCAAAGTACAACTTGACAGCAGCAAAATTATGTAGTAAATATTGCGTAATACGGTATAACATGTAGATCTATGCACCAACAAATATAGTTCGACTTTTGTAATGTTGGTGCTAGTTGAGTTGCACTGCAAACTCTGAATACTGTTTTCTAAGAACATGGCTCTAGTTCCCAGAGAACAGTATTCAGAGTTATTACCATAGGGGGATATAAACACAGGCGTTTATAGGAATATTGGTAGGTGCTCAGGTCGCGCAATAGCGCGAAATGTTTGTATCTCGCCCACACACGTCACAGGAAGCCATGTCCACGTTTGAAATATAAATTCTATACGTGTAGAATTGATATCTTAAAACGTGGGTGTGTATACCAGTACCATGCATTTATACAGTCTGCAGTGTATCCGGCACTATGTGTAGAAGACATAGTCTTGTCAGTTGATTGTTCTGTGTGATCGTACTGCTGTCTTTATTCTCTTCAGACTGTGCACTGAAAGACTTCTCTGCTGAGCAGCTATATACTATAGCAGAGGAGCAGAGGACCTGATCACACTCTACCTACAATGGTTTTGATGCTGGTGATAGTATCATTGTGCTCTCACTATTAATTTTAATATAGTGAAAGTGAGAGCACAATGATACTACACCAGTCTGAACATCTGCATCAAAACCATTGTATAATTATTCAGCAGATGTTCTGGTGATGATAGTATATCATTGTGCTCTCACTATAGGCTATAGTGAGAGCACTGACAATGATATTCTATCACCAGAACATCTACAGTGGTTTTGATGCAGATGTTCAGACTGGTGTAGTATCATTGTGCTCTCACTTTCACTATATTAAATAGTAAGAGCACAATGATATTCTATCACCAGAACATCTACAGTGGTTTTGATGCAGATGTTCAGACTGGTGTAGTATAATTATCATTGTTCTCTCACTATATTGAGAGCACAATGATATACTATCACCAGAACATCTGCATCAAAACCATTGTATAATTATTCAGGTAGAGTGTGATCAGGTCCTCTGCTCCTCTGCTGGTGATGATTGTAACTTGAGAATACGAGTGGTGTAAGCTGCGCTGTGCTAATACCTCTCACCGTTGTTTTGCTTTCGCTTAAAAACTATTAGAAGAGGTGGAAAGGTATAATTATATATGAAATTGTTGATAGAATAGAATTCATTATATAGGAGAGGACAGACCTGAATATGGAAACAGAAACCTATCTGGCTGATGGCTTGATGAACAACGACCTGAAGCAAAACAGTGGGAGCAAAGCGGATCAGCAAACCTTTGTCAGAGTATAAGAGAGAATATTTAAGCACGGACATGCAGTAGACAGATAAACAAGCAGAGAAAAGACTTGTGTACATGTGTGTACAGGCATCTATTGTTATCTATAATAATTATGGTGTCATTGTTGTGTTTTGTGGCTTCATACACACAACCAGATTGTGGTAACTCACTTACTTTCACCTAGTATTGTTCGATATGCTGAATAAGACAGCACCACTCGGCTCCTCGACCTCTTCCTAAGTTGATTCAGATTCTCGAGCACGCATGCGCATTACATCCACAGGAATAATTATTGTCTGCAAGATGCTTGATCTCTTGCCAAGAGATCAAGTTCACAAAATGGTTACCTGCTTTAACATTTTTCTGACTCTTGTAGGCTAGCTAACAAAAAAACTAGCGTTTTTCTGACTCTTGTCAGCTAGCTAACAAAAAGCTAGCGCTTTAGTGCAACAATGTTGAATAGAAGTTTGTGCGAACAGGTGATACTACGAAAGAGTCTGAATACTGCAACAGCCTTCAATGTGAGTCAAACTAGCCAAAAAAAGCTTTAGTTTGCTAATCCACAAATCAAAATCCAAGAGTATAGAAGCTAGTCTCGCGCAGCCAGCCCCAGATGTTTTCTATTTGAATGCTAGGTACAACAATTTTTAATCGAGGCTAGATCTAGTGCGAGACTATAATTATGTGACAGGGCCTAGCGCCTAGGAAAACAACCCTTATGGAGCAAACTAATAATTTTCAGTACACTACAAAGTAGAGCTATTTTAGGATTTTGGTTTTCTTTCATAAGAAGGAACTGCAATATCCCTATAACTTTTCAAAAAAATTTTATCTGAAATTTTTTTGTATATAGCCGTTACAAGGCAGCCATTGAATTTTTCATGCTGTTCCGAATTTGGAACATTAGTTTCTCAAAACGGTAGGTCAATACTGGCCCCCTTTCACCAGCAAATATTTTGGGGTAGGAAGGTGCATGAGATAAGCAAACATTGGCACTTGAAAGAGGTTGAACTTTAATTGCTGTCTTCACCGATGGCGTTGCCTAAAGAAGTAGCTATTCAAGCTTTTAATTATCATAACTTTTAAAAGACACTACTAATAAAAGAGACACAATTTGTCCAATGTCAGGGGGGTACTTGAGCACCCTCTGCTACCTACTAGATCCGCCCCTGCTGAAGTTAGAGGAGGCTTTGAGCACCTTCCAGTCTGTTCCAGTATAACATTGTACTTTTCAGGTCTCTCTAAATATAGGATAAGAAGCCACCTCTTCTCTTTTTGTAAGTTCATACTCTTGCTTTCCTCTGGTCTTTATCACTTTAGGAGTCCTGAGACGTCTTTATCTTGTCCTGAGCGCAACTAGCTAGATAAACAGAGTCCAGCTGTACTCCGAAATGGCCGACAAGTTGATTTTCACGTCCTCCTAAATTTACAAGCAAATTTAACCTTGATTTTTTGGTACACAAAAACAATACCTTGTGTGTTGTTTGTATGTCCTGTTGTGGGATACCAACCCATCACTGCACTGCGCTCTCTCGCTTCTGCGCATGCGCTCTCATAAAAGTTTATCTTTTGCGGCTACGCCCCGAGACATAACACATTCAGGAGACACGCCCCCTACCTAAGGGCTGTACGGAAGTTCAGTTCCACCAGAGCTCTCGAGCAGCAGAAACTTTTTCAGTCTTTTTTCCAGCAGCAGGCAGCAGTAATGGCTCAAGGTGACTCTTCTGGCTACAGGAAGAAGCAAATCTCCATGAGAAACATTCCTCAGCTTGAGGACGTGAATACTGTGAAACTGAGCTTCAATCGACACCTCCATCAAACACTGGTCAAGGATCGCCATGTTGCCACCAAGCATGACTTCTACATGGCTACTGCCCACACTGTACGGGACAAGCTAGTGGGCAACTGGATCAGGACGCAGCAGCATTACTACAAGGAGGATCCAAAGGTCAGTTATTCACACATACACTGCAACGAGGCAACGAGGCTCAAATGCACCAAATATCATTTTGTACCGTGTTGTTTTGTTTTTGTTGACTCACTGTGTTGTGGTGTTCTTGATCTCACTGTCTGCACGTTGTTTCCATGCCTACATGCAGCGTTGCTACTATATCTCCATGGAGTACTATATGGGACGCTCTCTGACCAACGCCATGGTGAACCTGGGAGTGGACTCAGAGATGGAAGAGGCTCTGTATGAGGTGAGGATAATGGCTGCCACCTCAGTGGTCGTGGTTCATGGGGTTTGATTGTTAGAATGACCCTGCATGGACTCAACTTCATGCATACTATGAGTGCATTCATGCTTGCCATCTGACACAACGAATATGTTTAATAATAAAATTTTAATTTATGAAGCCTCTTCTATACCACACTATAGAAGCCTTGCACTTAATAATTATATTAATTGCCTGAGGGGAAATGAACAGCCCTTAGAGTATTATACTTCCTAATCTTAGAGCCCTGCTAGCTAGCAACCTCTTATATAATTGCTAGCTGTCCGCTGTTTCCACCTTGTTGAACAATGTGTGTATCCATGGCTTGCACATGCTCTCATCATGCTAGGTGCTCATGCACTTTGCAGTTATCTTGGGAAAGAGTGTGGTAAAAAGTTTGCCACTGAGTGATGTTTACATGTACTCATAATTATCTTGGTATAGATTCACACAAGTAATATTTATCGTACAAAGCTGCCCCCTCACAACCCTCACAACTCTCACAACCCTCACAACTATTACACCCTTTGACACCCTCACAACTATCACACTCTCACACCCTTACTACTCACACCCTCTCACACCTTCACAGCTCGGCCTTAATCTGGAGGAGTTGCAGGACCAGGAGGAGGACGCTGGTCTCGGTAACGGTGGTCTGGGACGTTTGGCTGCCTGCTTCGTGGACTCCATGGCAACCCTTGCACTACCTGCCTATGGGTACGGCCTACGTTACGAATACGGAATATTCACCCAGGCCATCAGAGATGGGTATCAGGTCAGTTCTTAGTGCATTCTGTATACATGGAGCTGGTTGTGGCAGTCTTTGAAGGTAGCCTTAGAAAGGCCAAAATGTGGTTGTTTTTTGGTGTTCTACATGTAGCTAGATACAACTGTACCACTCCTATGTTTATCATTGTAGAACTTTGCACCTTCGTGTATTGAGATTGAACCCTCTGTACCTACAGCATGAACTTCCCGATGACTGGCTCCGTTTTGGCAACTGTTGGGAGCTGCCTCGTCCAGAGTTCACCATCCCCGTCCATTTCTACGGCAGTGCTGAGTTGGATGGATGGCAGAACACACAGGTTGTGTTGGCCATGGCCTATGACTATCCTATCCCTGGCTACAGGAACACCACTGTCAACACACTGCGTCTGTGGTCTGCCAAGTCCCCCAACAACTTTGAGTTGGGATACTGTGAGTTTACTAACTATAGAGTTGGGATTCTCTGAGTTTACTAACTGTAGAGTTGGGATTCTCTGAGTTTACTAAAGTTCTTCCAGTGGCATCTCGTTCATGATATGTACTTGAGTAGCATGAGTAGATCATCCTAACTCTGTATATGCCTATATGTGTGAGGGGGTGTGCTGAACCTTGTCACTCCAAATAGAACAATACTAGAATCCCATTATTATCATTACTGTATCACTGTATTACTAAGTCCTTGGTTATACGGAGCTCTAAAATGTAGCACTTAGTAGTTGTAAACACACAGGGAATTAACGCTTGACATATTTTCCCCATGTACCCAGTCAACCATGGCGACTACATCAAGGCTGTACTGGACCGTAACCTGGCAGAGAACATTACCCGAGTGCTCTACCCCAATGATAACGTGAGGAAATGGTACACTCCTCACACTCTTCACACTACACACTCCTCACACTCTTCACACTCTTCACACTACACACTCCTCACACTCCTCACACTCTTCACACTACACACTCTTCACACTACACACTCCTCACACACACACCACACTCCTCACACACTCCTCCCATAGATGATGGAGGGCAAAGAGCTGCGACTGAAACAGGAGTACTTCCTCTGCTCGGCCACTCTACAGGACATTGTTCGTCGCTACAAGACCTTCAAGTCACGCGAGGGAGGTCCCAGCAGAACCACCTTCGACCAGTTCCCAGAGAAAGTGAGACTCCTAGTGACTGCATGTGCTAGCTTTTATATTATCAATTATAAGTTGTCAACGATATTCAAAGCAGCTAGTGTGGGACTAGCCTCGATCCCAGGCCGCACTTCCTTGAAGGGGAGGCCAGTGAAGGAGGCTAGTGTATGACATACCTTCGTATACTAATTGCTACATGCTTCAGTCCAGCGCATGAAGTGTAAACATCATTTGTATCAATGTTATCATAGTTACGTATATGGATCACTCTCGGCTCTCTTGCTCACACCCTCCCTCCATTATTATAGGCTGCCATTCAACTCAACGACACCCACCATGCACTGGCTATACCAGAGCTAATGCATATTCTCATGGATCTAGAAAAAGTTGGCTGGGAAGAGGCCTGGGACGTGTGCACCAAGACCTTTGCCTACACCAACCACACCCTATTGCCTGAGGCCCTGGAGAGGTGGCCTGTGACCATGCTCCAGAAAATACTGCCCCGACATCTGCAGATCATCTACGAGATCAACGCCCGCCACCTTAAGGTGAGTACCACCTCTGATAGTGTGTGTAGTGTACACGCATTGTGGAAGATGGTTTAGAATATCTTTTTTCTTCTCTGCTTGTTATTATAATAACGTAAATTCTTCCAGATGGTGGAGGAGTAAGTGAATGATACTGATTAAGTGTATTAAGTATCCTCATGCATGCTTGCAATTACCTAGACCAGCTGAATAGGACTAATCTTCATCTAAGCGTAGCCAGTAGGTCCTGTATAATTATTATTAGGGGTATTGATTGTAGTAGAATTTAACAGTTCAATGATGATTCTTGCCCCCCCGTCTCCCCCGGACAGGCTGTGACTGCCCGATGGCCTGATGACCTGGACCGTGTGCGGAGGATGTCTCTAGTTGAGGAAGAGCCTGAGAAGAGGATCAACATGGCTCATCTGGCCATTGTTGGCTCTCACGCTATCAACGGAGTGGCAGCCATTCACTCTGGCATCCTCACAAGATCAGTGTGAGTGCAGTAGGGGAGGGGAGGTCCTTAGATCTCAGCTTGAGTTGCAAATATTGTTATTACACAGCGTGCAGTTTGTTGCCGAGTACATATTGATGTACTATATACATGTTTGATAATGCTGCAATGATATTATGATGTGCTTATAAATCAACAATTGCTTTGCAAAAAAACGTGTTTTAGAGTTAACTTTGAAAGTTTGTAACGAATGTCTAATTTCAAAATTAAAAGATGCATTTTGTTCATAGATGTCAAATTATTATGGTTTTTCTCTCCCTCTCTCTCTTTCTCAGGTTCAAGGATTTCTTCGAGTATTGTCCTGAGAAATTCCAGAACAAGACCAATGGCATCACTCCTCGTCGCTGGCTGCGTCTCTGCAACCCAGGGCTATCAGACACCATCTCTGACGTGAGTGAGGCTCACTTGTTGTGTATATCTTTACACGTGCTCACATGTACCAAGAGCAAATTAGAGTAGTGGATCCCACTCACCTATGACTAGTAATACTCACTCTTGGCCAGTATTGCCTACAAGTGTCAGACAGTCCCTATAATTTTCTTCTAACCATCCGGTGTGTCTGGACGATCTCAGGTCACCCTACTAACTCAATCTACTAACTCAATCTACTAGTAATTCTATCGGTATTCTCGTTTCTCATTTGCTCCTGCATGTACTGATGTGTAAAGTATGCATAAAAGAATTATGGATCTTAACATTAACTACTTTGTGTTGTGTGCAGGAGATAGGAGAGGGTTGGGTGATTGACCTCATGAAGCTGAAAGACCTCCTACCACTGGCCACCAAGAGCAGCTTCCTAAGATCCGTTCTCAAAGTCAAGAAGGTGAGTCACATGACCTATACCCTGGGGATTAGAATGTGTGCATACTTATGAATGACTGTAGGATTTATGACTCGTAAACTACATCTGTACATGTAGTAATGTTAGTAGTATGTATTGTTTAAATTCATGACATGTAACCCTTATCATGTGACTGTCATGTGACTATAGGACAACAAGTTGAAGCTGAAGGAGTACCTGTATGAGAACACTGGGGTCACGGTGAATGTGGACTCCATGTTTGATGTTCACGTGAAGAGAATCCATGAGTACAAGAGACAGCTGCTCAACGTCCTGCACATGATCACCCTCTACAATCGTACGTCATCTGCACAATTATGTACTGACCGTGTAAGCACGCACGTATGGTAGAAATGTTCATATATTTCGTATTGTAGAGCATCATACGAAAATTAAAACTACGAAATTATTATACTGAAATAGGTTCAACGTCACTCGAAATATTTAAATGTGTAATTTGCACCAACGAAAATTACTCGCTATACAACTTATAGTTATAGTTGAACATTGTTTAGACATGTTATTATTGTACATCTCCCAATAGCTGATCATGTGGTATCAATTTTATTTGAAGTGTCAGATCATCTTGTCACCCCTCTTGTGCAGGCATCAAGGCCAACCCTGGTGTGCCCATGGTCCCCCGTACAATCATTGTGGGAGGCAAGGCTGCCCCAGGCTACTATACTGCCAAGAATATCATCAAACTCATCAACTCAGTTGCTGAAGGTTCGTCTCATGTGACTACACATAACTGCATGTAGTACTTTCGATTGATTATAACTTTAGTTTAGATGGTCCAATATAAACAATAAAACATGCATTCTGTAGCTCTAACTATGTCTAATCACTGGTGTGGATTGTCTCAGTATCTGGCCGATATTCGACACAAACCGTGGGCTATAGCCTTGGTGAAATGACTGATTTTGGGTCCGGAAATAACGTTTGAAATAACCATACCATGAGATAGAGATCTCTTTGAGCTACAGGATGCATGTTTTATTTTTGAAATCGGACCTTCCAAACCAAAATTACGATCCCCTAACAATTACATAATTATGCACTGTACGCCCATCCTTACTCGAACCTTTGTACCCACCCCCCTCCAGTTGTAAACAACGACAAAGATGTTGGTGACTGCCTCAAGATCATTTTCCTAGAGAACTACCGAGTCTCACTGGCAGAGAAGGTCATCCCAGCCACTGACCTCTCTGAGCAGATCTCCACAGCTGGCACTGAGGCCTCAGGCACTGGAAACATGAAATTCCAGGTGAGTAATAAGGCTCTGGCATGTATATAGAAAGACACACCTGTTGTTTTTATAGCTAATTTTTTGAGGTCCTTGTATATAGCGGGTTCATGTGTGCAGTTACAGATGATCAATATTACAAGGATTAATGTCTATAATGATCTAAATATGCCTTATTGTGTGCTCTAGCTTCTAGTCAGTAGTGTATTGAACTCTACACCACCCCCCTCTCCCTTCCCTCTCCCTCTCCCTCTCCCTTCCCTCTCCCTCTCCCTCCCCTCCTCCCAGGCGAATGGAGCACTGACCATCGGCACTTTGGATGGAGCCAACGTTGAAATGAAGGAAGAGATGGGAGCTGAAAACATCTTCATCTTTGGTATGACAGTGGACGAGGTGGAGAAGCTACGCAGTGACGGGTAAGTGACAGCTAGAGGCTTCTCATTGTAAGCTTCTCCTCGCTATGGCTTACTTGTGGTTTGGCAATAGTGACTTGGAGTAGTACGGTGCTTCCTCTAATGTGAGTGTACCTAGTGGGTTGACAACTCTACACAAAAATTATTCTACGAAAATTTGTTCTTTATATAATTACTGCTGTAACGTGCAAAGATTGAAGGCGTGGCCTAGGAGTGCTTCTGGTAAGCAGTCAACCCACGAATTTTATTCAACAAAAGGCCATTCCACGAAGTGGCTCAAACATTTTGCACTATAATATGCTATTAGTCTGCATGTTGTGGCATTGATAACTGAGTTTGCTAGACACATACAATTATTGTAAACTAGTACTTGTAAGTTGATGTGTATGTTGTACTCGCTACGTGATGTGCAGGTACGTCCCTCGCAAATACTACGAGGCAAACGCTGAGCTCAAGAAAGCCATTGACCAGATCCACGACGGTTTCTTCTCCCCCAACGAGCCCTCCCTCTTCCATGACCTCACCAACCATCTGCTCAACCATGACACGTACGTGTGCACTGTCCACTGTCATATATAACTCACAACACACTTTAATTATGTACATTACAAATAATATTGTGTTGTCCTAGTTTACTTGCCTGTACATTAGTATTCCACTGAACTTTATTATCAGACTCTGAAGGCTTTATCGTGCTTGTGTTATGCACATAGTCTCACTTGCTTCATACTGATAGTAGCTACTTGTACATGTATATATAGACTAGGCGGTGTGCCTTCATCTATACTAATCCACCCTCCCTCACACAATGTGTACTTACCTCCCCCCACACTCTCTCACTCGACAGCTACTGTCTGCTGGCTGACTATGAGGCGTACATACAGTGCCAGGAGCGTGTCTCAGAGGCCTATAAGGTGAGCAGTCTGACTGCTAGCATACCAACCACCATCCGTCTATAAATTAACGCCTTAATTCACTGCTACGTACTACAAACATTTATGCACGCAAAATAAATATTGCTTACAATTGCAGTGTGTGTATTTCCCAACAATAAGGTCCTTGTGTATTGTTGGTACACTGTACGTGAGCTCACTTGTACAATGTTTGTTGTCTCACAGGACCAGACAAAATGGCTGACCATGGTAGTGAGGAATATTGCTACTGTGGGCAAGTTCTCTAGTGACCGCACCATCCAACAGTACGCCACTGAGATATGGGGGGCCACACCCTGCCCACCCCCCAAGGAGACCAAAACTGACGCTAAAATGTGAGTGGTTGTCAGTGTGTGTGTGTGTGTGTGTGTGTGTGTGTGCATGGGATCGAGCTTTATAGGTTGATTTGTGTGTGGTGTGGTGTGGTCAGTCAGTTTTGATCTGTCTTATTCTTTTCTTTTCCCCAGGGCTCCTGTCAAGACTGCACCTGTCAAGGCTGCTATTACCAAGCCTTTGGCCAAGTCTGTGTCCAAGCAGAAGGCAAAGGCTTAAACAAACTAACTGAATCAGATTTAATTGTAGTGAAAAACAAATCCATTTAGTAGCGAGCCTGTCAACGATTGTGTGCTATATTTAGTTGTGTGTATTATATGCACAAAAACAAATTAATCTGTTTTGTTAATTAGGAATCAATGTGAAGAATGAATATTTCCAGTTGCTATATATGTATGTACACGTCATCCGCTCTCTAACTTTATCTAAAATGACGATCTTATTATCTTGCATTGTTGGGATTGTTGAGATCACAATATGTAACTATATACATGTACCAGTATTTCGAGAATTTGCATCATCGACGATATACATGCTCACATGATGAAACTACAAAGAAAACTAATTCAAAACTACACACACAATCTTAGCACACAGAGACTGAGTTCTAGCTAGGTGCATCAGAGAGCTGCCAGGAGTATCCTTTGAGCAGTTCCCTTCAAGAGACCAGAAACTCAGCCATGCATGCAAAAGTTAATGTGTCTGCATTGGGGGAAAAACAAAATATTACTATTAAATGTATAAAAATGGCTCCACTTACGAGTCTTATAAAAAGCTGTCTACTTCAGCTTGGCGCTAATGGCATCCGTAATCTTCTTCAGCTTAGCTTCAGAGTCAACGTAGCCATCGCCATTCTATATGAGGGATAAAACAAAGTAATCAGTAGTAGCGATCACTAACCTTTTTAGAGTGAACAAGGTCACCATCAACAGTGACCTCCAAGTAACCAGATACCCCATCTGTAGATTCCCCCTCCTGTATCATGTCAGTGTGCGTACGTAGAGACAAGCAGTTAAATTACAAACGTAAAAAACATGGGAACACACCATTTTAATATCGTCCCCAAACTCGTCCGTCAGTTCCTCCGACAGGCGACGATACCTGGACACATACCCTCATCCACCACTGACAGAAAAGAAAGAAACACATGTTAAAACTACCAAGCTTCACAAATATTCTCACCAATACACGACTTTTACTGTCACCACCATAATGATTGGATCTGTCAGATACAAAGGATCTAGAATCAGGAACAGCTCTTCACTGCACTATACAGGTGTAGGTCGTCTGGGTTGGTAATGTCTACACGCCTACTTTCTTTGGACCTTGTCATTGAGAGATCCAGAGATCACATTTTAATCAAAAAAATAATGATGAAACTACACAGATAATCACAAAACTAAACTACAATAGTTCAAAACACACACAACCTTAGCACACAGAGACTGAGTTCTAGCTAGGTGCATCAGAGAGCTGCCAGGAGTATCCTTTGAGCAGTTCCCTTCAAGAGACCAGAAATTCAGTTATGTATGCAAAGTTAAATGTGTCTGCATTGGTGGGAAAAACATAATAATTATTATGAATACTCACAATTAATATTGATGGCGGCTCCACTTACGAGTCTTAAAAGAAGTTGTTTACTTCAGCTTGGCGCTAATGGCGTCCTTGATCTTCTTTAGCTTAGCTTCAGAGTCAACGTAGCCATCGCCACCCTATTAACATGAGGGATAAAACGAAGTGATCACTAGTGGCGATCACTAACCTTCTTAGAGTGAACAAGGTCACCATTAACAGTGACCTCCAAGTAACCAGTTATTCCAGGTGTAGATTCCCCCTCCTGTATCATGTCAGTGTGCGTACGTAGAGACAAGCAGTTAAATTACAAACGTAAAAAACATGGGAACACACCATTTTAATATCGTCCCCAAACTCGTCCGTCAGTTCCTCCGACAGGCGACGATACCTGGACCCGTACCCTCATCCACCACTGACAGAAAAAGGAAGCACATGTTAAAAAAACTGCTAAGTTTTAAGTCTATGTACATGTACCATGATTCACAAATAATTATTCTTACCAGTACACGACTTTTATTGTCACCACCATATTGGATCTGTCAGATATGTCAGAAAGAGCTTTTTAACACTGGTGTGAAATTTACTGTTTAGAGAAATGGCGTGCTAAGGAATTATGGACGTGAAAACAAGGGCGTGCCTCCTACGCGCATGCGCTAACTGCGGTATTCTAATTACAAGTAAACAAAAAATGGATTATTCATGACAATGTGTTGTACACTTCAAAATGATGATTGAGTCCTTCTTGCAAGTGAATCTTGTACTTTGAGCCAAGTCCTCCATCTTCATTGTTGTTTTGAGAGTAGAATACACGGCCAATCCGTGAATGCACTAATGCCATTGAGCACCTGCATGCCACATAATAAATGAACACATTACAAAACACAAAATAATGTACATATACTCACATAACACACGGTTCTTTCACAGTATACAAATCATATCCTGTGCACAGATATTGAGCTGATTTCTTTGAACGTTTAGCAGTAGGCATCTCTACATCTTGTGAATTAATTTCCTCTTCCTTAGCTGGGATTAGTCCACTGTCAGAGAGATGGCCTTGCAGCAGACTTGCTTTGCCCTGGTTCCAGGCACCACCTCCTTGCTGTACGGCTACATTGTCAATAGCAACCATCACTGCATGCTTCAGAGGGTGTAGTGAGTCTGATACTCCTTGAGCCACAATGGTGTGAGTAAGAGGGTCAACGACAACTGCTCCACCATCGGCAGTACCTAGCAGCTCCTATACACAGGGGTACAAATTGTCAATGAAAAACGCATCAGAAAAGTTTTTATTTACGTCAGCTCCATTCTTTGAGCCAGCAGCGTCCATGAAAGACTTGATAAGAGAGGCTTCTTCCTCAGAAAATAGTTCACCTCCAAGTGCCTTCTCTAGCCTAAATTACGCTTCAATGAAGGCTGCTCTATAATTTATAATCGAACCTTTTATTCTCATGGAAGTTTGTGGGCCAAAACTTTGTTGCTGCCACAAACTGAGCTCTTGTAATAGGCTTCGTTCTACAGACCTGTACAATTGACACACTGCCCAGTCCCGTGAAATCAATGCGAGGACGGAGTTTTTGGGTAAAAGATTCAATAGTTTCCGAATTGGTGGGAGAGATGAGCACCTGTATAATACCATCTGTGGAGAAAAAGAAAAAGGTAGCAGTAGCTAATGAAAGAAGAAATTAAGTTCCCCAGCCTGGGATTGAACCCAAATAGAAAAAGAAAAATCAAAAAAGAATTCCCACTCCGGGAATTGAACCCGGGCCTTCTGGGTGAAAACCAGAAATCCTAACCACTAGACCAAATGGGAGGTCACACTTATTGCCTTTCAGTACAGCAACCAATTCTGAAAACACACACACATTTACCTGTAGATCTCACCCTCTTTAGATGGCTTAATTCTGAAATTGGGTATAGTCCACACAGCTCTCTGCACAGAGCAATAATAAACAGTCTGACTTACTATATGTAGTGTAGATTGTAATCGTTGTTCCATAATCTATGGTTATTCACACATACCGTACTAGCACAGATATTTTCTTTTTGTCATGAACGTCCACAGCAAATATTTCCTCTGCAGTTAAGTTAAGCATTATTTTGTATCACAGCTACTATTACGGAATGTAAGTCCTGTACCTAGAGAAATTTCATCATAAACCTCATCTGACAACACAGCTCTGATTTTGAACATTCTCACCACATGCAAATAGCTTTCCAGTAATGGCAAAATGGCTCTCAGTCAACTTATTTTTACATGCAAAGAGAAGAAGCCATTTCGAATTTCTGTTCTCCATGCTTTGATTTCATTGTTCACAACTGATTTGTCATTTCAACAATCTTTACCAGACATACAAAACTGAGCACACACAGTACAGTGAGATAAAACAAAACTAAAGCAAAATCTGACCTACAGTGGGTAAACACTCAGTGTGGAATACATACAGTGCCAGAGACATTAATGGATTTTGTATAGTACAGTCTGTTCAATTGGTGAGCTATCAGCAGCTGCAATCCTTTTTTTGTGTTTGTTGTGTGGGTGGAGGTTTCCTCAACTGAGCGTTGCCATACTGAATTCCAGACCCCACTCGATCAGGATCTAGCTCACCTGAAGAGGACATACATAGATGGTACTTAATTCACTAAAGTAAGAGCATCTTAGACCATGTAACAACAGTAAGATAAAAGGTACACAAACCATTCTTTAAAACTAACTGCTATCACCACAACTTGAAGTTACTTCTCTTCTGCAATAACTGCTACATATAGGCAAAGGCTATGCAATAAAAAACTTATCAGACATAATACATGTAGAAAGGCACTAAGAGAGTGGGCCTGTGGGTGTGTGTGTGTGTGTGGGGGGGGGGAGTGGCTTACCCGCATCAATCTTGGTGAGAATGGTTCTGGTACACTTGAGGAACACCTCCTCTACATTCTCCCCCGTCAGGGCACTCGTCTCAAGGAATGACAGCTCTGTAGAAGGGAGGGGAGTTAGACAAGTATATGCTACGAAATAAGACAGGAAGTACTCACACACCTGCAATTATCTACAGTCCAGGCTTCAAATATCCCCCATTCTTACCCACTGTCTCCCCCACTATCCCCACTCTTCCTACTTACTATTCATTTACAACAATGCACATACCGTTCTCTTGTGCGAATCTGCTGGCCTCCATGAAGGTGACCTCTCTGTCAGCGTCCAAGTCTTTCTTGTTTCCCACGAGCACTATGACAATGTTTGGACTGGCCAGAGTACGAGCATCCGTCAGCCAGTTGGTCAGAGAGTTGTACGTTTCACGACTAGAGAGATGGGGGAATGCAAACATCATTATCTGTTTCTCACGCAAAAATACTTCCTTTAGGAGAAAAAAAACATAACACGTATACAGATAATAAGCGTTTTTGTTTGTCAACTCTAAAGAGTACAGAAATGCTAATCAGAGATATATTGCATTGCTAGAAAACATGACTGTGGGGGGTATACTGTGGGGGGTTTGTATGTAGGCCCCACCTGGAGATGTCATAAACGAGGAGAGCCCCGGCCGCCCCTCTGTAGTAGCTTCGTGTGACGGACCGGAACCTCTCCTGACCTGCCGTGTCCCACACCTGCAGCTTCACTGACTTGCTAGAGAGATTCACCACCTTTGAGCCAAACTCCACCCCTATCGTGTGGTTTGAGTCCTGCTTGACTGCCCGTGTGGAGGGGGGGGGGGGGGGGGGGTATTAAATGAATGCGTGTTGCTATTAGTTATGTGGGGGGTATTATATGACTTTGATGTCATAACAAAAATTGTATGAAGCTGTACAATACGTGTGATGAGTACATCACTTCGAAGGATGACATATGTGGTTTTATGTTGCTAACACAACATTTAACTATTAGCACTTGGCTCTGTACAACTCTTTTCATCGCAAACCTTGCAAACCAAATATTAGAGAAAACATAAGCCAACCATTACACTACAGGCTCTGTATAATATTCTACACACTTGTCAATTAGTGCAGCATTTCTGCTTTTTGCTTTTAAAACTTTATTTCAAGTTGTATTAATACACCGTATTAAATTAATATTATAGCATGCAACGTACGGCACATAATTAATTAACCCTAGGAGATCACAACTCACACTTTTGCTCGATGAACTGATGTAGTAGACATGACTTGCCCACTCCAGCATTCCCTATGACTAGGAACTTGAACAGAAAATCTGGAACAAAAAAACACGATCAAATTTTATTTTATTAATGAAATACTTTACGATGTGTGTATCGATGTATGATCTAACGTTTAACGTTATCTAGTAACAGTGTAAATGCAAGCTTCTGAAATATAGTCACACATTATGGCAGGCTCCTAGATCCTACTGTACATGTACTGGAGCACAGCATGGTACAGGATGTGCTCTCAAGGGCCCACACTTTAGGGGTTCTAGGAAGTCTACAGTGAGATCTGCACGTACCATAGGACTCTGACATGATTGCTGGTGGCTAGGGTCCCTCGCAATCCTCTTGGAAACAGTAGCTTGAGCTGCAAAGTGCTTCTGACGCTGGCAGATGAGTGTTGTGTTGAAGAAAGTCCCGCCCCCAAAGTGCACGTGACATCAATCGTAAAGAATCTACTATAATTATGGTAATGAAATTACATAATTTATAGTATCTATGCTCTATACATGCGCTCTGCATGCGCGAAAAATTGCTTCTAACCACTGCCACATGCATGCAGTCTAACCATAGATCTAACTCTTCAATCTATGGTCTAACTGATCAAACTTCAAACTTTAAATACATGTAGTACCTATAACCGGTCAACCATACTCAACCCCCTGCTCTACTGTGTCTGCAAACATGTACAACAATTCAAACTACAAAATATCGAGGAAGCAAGGATCAGTGCTTTGTAAACAACCCAAACCCAACGTCGATTGCGATCAGTGGGTGCTGAAACTGGATTTACTGTGAAAATCGAATGACATTGAGAACCTTAAACTGAACTATAATTGTGCTAGCTACCTTATCTTATGTAAACTATGTCTTTAATGTAAAATGATGTGCTTTGGCTATTGTTTCTACAATTGGAGGGAAAGTGGTAACTTATAAAAGTCTACACAGTTCACTTTTGTGCATGACAAGACAAGAAAACGATCCGTTCCTGTAAGTGAAAGCAAATTATCACATGACGGAGTGTGCGCTAATTGGAGAATGCTAGACGTAGATCGACCAGCGCAGCAGGAAAAGAAAGCCTTACAGAATCAGCAAGAGAAACTGGTGGAGTGCAATGAGCCAAGGTAACCCAGACAGCGTACAAGAGCTGAGATATAGAGGTGCAGCAATGGAGTCTTCAGTGGGTACCTCAGTGACAAGCTCTGTAACCTCTGGAGAAACTGGTAGGTGCCCCAATCATCATAAATAATAATTGCTATTTTCAACCCAACCCTAATAATAATTAACACCCGTCAATCACCGCTCATAGACCCCCAGTGGAGTGTCATGAGCTCGTTTGCAGAGGTCAACTCTCCGCACCGACCTCGTGCCGTCCAGATCGTCAAGGCAAAGGACGACCACACCTTTGATCTTGATCGTGAAGCACTTAGTGAGGTATTGCTGTCTGATGATGTGCGAGACAAGAAAGTGGTTGTCTTGTCAGTGGCTGGCGCTTTCAGGAAAGGAAAATCATTCTTGCTTGACTATCTGCTACGATTTCTGACAAATGGAGTAAGAAATCTACCTACTTATTTATATGCACTCTCGTAATCAGTGTACTCATTTGGAGGTAACATAGCATTGGATTTATGTCATGTGCTGGTCATGTGACGCTGCAGGGTCTGGAGGGGTCGAGTGATTGGATGGGAGGAGAGGACGATCCATTGACGGGGTTCTCCTGGAGGGGGGGTAGTGAGAGAGAGACCACCGGCATCCTCATGTGGAGCAAGCCGTTTATGGCCACACTGCCAGAGAGTGGGGAGGAGGTGAGGGGGTGGGGTGTATATTGAGGTTGTTTTAGTTAAGAAGTTGTTGATTTTGGTAAAAGCTTAGCTAGGCTTATTTGGTTGTTAGTAGCTACATGTATGGCCAAAGTTTTTTCTTTAACTGTATCTGTACCATGATCTCTCTCTCTCTCTCTCTTTCTCTTCAGGTGGCCATTCTGATATTGGACACTCAGGGAGCGTTTGACAATCAGTCCACAGTCAAAGACAGTGCCACCATCTTCGCCCTCAGTACCATGATCTCTTCCACTCAGGTAGGCTCTCAAGTTGGGCAAAACCCTTCCTTTATTGCACATACCTGCTGCCTACATGTGGATGCAGCATGTCTCATACTAGGCGCTCCTAACTAAACTGTAGACAGCTGTAATCGTTACATTCGGGATATAATGTTTTGTTTTCAATTGCCACAGGTGTATAATTTGTCCATGCAAATACAAGAGAATGATCTTCAACATCTTCATGTAAGTTTTCCAAAATTGAGCTCTCCATCAAATATTGAGATTGCTTTTTTATACAGCTATTCACTGAGTATGGTCGACTAGCCATGGAGCAAGGAGATGATATTCCCACTCCATTTCAGGTTAGAAGAGTCTGTTGAGCTTTTGCTGTTTGTGCACAGAGGGCTAGCTCACTTACTTACTTATCCGTGTTTTGCTGTTTGTGCACAGAGGGCTAGCTCACTTACTTACTTATCTGTGTTATTGTTTCTACAGTCGCTGTGTTTCCTGGTGCGTGACTGGTACCACCCACATGACCACCCCTATGGTATGGACGGGGGAGATGGCTACTTGGAGAGAGTCTTACGAGTAAGCCTCTCATATCATAATCTGCATTTGCTAATAGTAGCATTCTTTGCTTTTTAGCTTCGTGATCTTTACCTATTTCAGTGCCATTATTGTTTTCAGTCTTACTGTCCTTTACCTACATTGTATTCTGTGTATGTAATGAAGTTAATTAAAAGTTAATTATCTATTTCTCTCCCCAACAGGTGACAGACCACCAGCATGAGGAGTTAAAGTTGGTACGAGAACACATCCGGTCCTGTTTTGAGAGTGTTGCTTGCTTCCTCATGCCCCACCCCGGACTCAAGGTGGCCACTAGTCTGGACTCTGATGGACGACTAGGCGGTGGGTATGGCTATCTATAAGTGGTTCTTATGTCATCTCTAGCTAGTTAGTATTGTACGCTTCATTACTTTGTTAGATTAATTGATTGCATCACTGAGCACAGAAACAGCATGTCACATGCTAGCCTCGATTCCAGGCCGCTCTCAATTGAGAAAGACGGCCTGGTATGCACTGTCTCTGGTGAGAGGGGCTGGGATCGAGGCTAGTCACATGCATGTAAACGATGTACATTGTATTCCTTGGTTGCTGAGAACTGTACTATTGCATGTACGTACTGTAGACCTGTCTTCCCCCCCCCAGATATTGATGCAAGCTTCAAGAGTTACCTAACCCAGTTGGCCCCCATCCTGCTCAGCAAAGAGAAGCTAAGGGTCAAGAAGATCATGGGCACCCCTCTCACTGGCAAGGGGCTCCTGGAGTGCTTCAAGGTGGGTCTAGCTGGGTTGTGGTGGTTGCTCTTAACCCAGTCTGGATTACTGCACACATGTATAGTGCACTTATGATTATTGGTGTTTAGTGCCTTTGTGTTGTGTGGCCTCACCCACCACTTACATATGCCTCTCTGTGCTCTAATCATGTATCTATCCTACCCTCCCGCCACACACAGATCTACATGGAGATTTACCAGAGTGAGACTCTACCAGAGCCCAAGTCCATGCTCAAGGCAACAGCTGAGGCCAACAATCTCACGGCACAAGTAGCTGCTCTCGACAAGTACAACAAGGACATGGAACAAGTGAGTACACCCAGGAGCACATGCTCTGTAGCTCTGTAGCTAGCTTGTTGTGTGTGTGTTCCGTGTAAAAGGGCTTTGCATAATTATGTTGCTCAACCATTGCCTGGAATTTTAGCTAACTTTAAATTCTCACTAATAATAATATGTTCCGTCACAATAGTATGTAGTGTGCTTAAGACAAACTTTTAGTCTGTTTGTAAATTTGTCAGTGAAGCCTCTACTGTATACTGTCCCTGCAGATATGTGGAGCTGACACTCCTTACCTGTCCCCCGATACCCTGGAGAAAAAGCACAAGGAACACATGGCAGCTGCTCTTCTGGAGTTCAAGTCTACTCGTAAAATGGGTGGCTCTGTCTTTTGCAAAAAGTACGAAGATGAACTTGTCAAGAAAATGGATGCAGCATACGAATCTTTTGTGAAGAGAAACGAGAGCAAGCATATTTTGAATGCGTATCGTACCCCTGCTGTTCTGGGTCTCATAATGGTGTTGTCTTATTTGGTGTCGAGCATTCTGGACATGATTGGAATAGACTCTTTGTCAGATACAGCCATTTTTGGTCTCTACATTCCCCTCCTGTTGGTGGGGGTGTGGCTTTATGTGCGATACAGCGGGAACTTCCGAGAGGTGGGAGCAATGATTGATAACATCACGGCCACTGTCTGGGAGAATGTGAGTGGTTGTCTTGCATGGGTGTGTGGGGGTATGTGGGTGTGAGTGGTTGTCTCGCATGGGTGTGTGGGTGTGTGTGGGTGTGTGTGGGTGTGAGTGGTTGTCTTGCATGGGTGTGTGTGAATGGTTGTCTTGCATGGGTGTGGGTAGACCTCTAAATGTTTATTAAGACTACATGTACATAACGTTTTCCACACCCTGAATGTTGGTGTTGCGCCGCATTAGTCTACAAATATTGTCTGCCCCCACACCTCTTCACCTGTCTCTGCTTCAAATTATATGTAGCTATATATGTACATGTAGCAAGCACACTAATTTGTTCATCAAGTTATATACTTTTCATTGCCCCCTCCACCACACACACACATTGATCTCAGGTTATACAGCCATTGTATGCCAAGCTGGCTCAGAGGGCTCTCCAACAAGCAGTTACCTTGGCTACTGACAAGAAAACAAAGTAACCAACTGAGGATAGTATACGTAGATAATAAAGTAACTTTATAATTATGATGTTTGTGTGCGCTGAGCCACTTGTATTAATATTATTATTATTATTATTATTATTATCAGCCCTTGTGTTTTTTGTGACAGTCAAAATGTCTTGAAATAAAAACTTTTTTCAATATAAATCAACTCTGACATTAGCATAAAATTAATTGTGAATGAATGAATAACTGCTATGTATATATGTATAAATTATGTAGTACGTACAAAAGTGTTGTCTAGAATCTTATCCAAGTTCCCATGGGTTGGATGTGAACATAATTATTGTCTAACATATCTGACATGACTGCACTCTATAAACTAGTGGGAGTTACAACAACAAAAACTAATTGATTTCAAAATTTCTCAACTAAATGCATGACTGTACATATTCTGTTTGTTCACGGAGGACTAACCGAGGATTGCCGTGATAGTGACGGTTGCTGTGATAGGGACACTTGCCGTGTTAGGGACGCTTGTCTGAGTAGCTTCTCTCTGGTCAAATAGTCTCTTCTGGCGATGGCTAACCGCACCCATTTAGGGCGTGGCTTGATGGCCCACTGCAACCACACCGCCACCACTAGTAGGATATGCTCAAAACTAAACACCAGACCCACAACGTACCTGTGATGTGTGAGGGGTGTGTGTGATGTGTGAGGGGTGTGTGTCATACAGATGAAACAACGTAGGCAGTTGCTGTAATGTAAACTATTAGCAGTAAAGAAATGAATTCTGCAAAAAATTTAGCTTGAATTTTACCCATATAATATAAGCTTTACGTATGTAAACCCAGAGTATATTTATGTGGTATGACTCTTCCGAACCTCTTCGAACTACAGTCAAGTGTATCCCTATATTATATATTACAACCCTCCATGCATGCACCTAGCTGACCTGCCACTCCCCACGGCCATGACCTGGTCCCCAAGCTCCGCCCTGTCAAACAGCGAGGGCAACCATTGCATGAGTTGCTCAGAAGAGAAACCCAAAATGGCACAATTTGAGAGAATTCCAATGAACACAATCACTCCCATGACATCATACCACACCCCTATATCTCGTGTCCTGCGAGGGGGCGGTCGTCGATACGCATAGAGAAGTTTGAAGAGGTCCGAGCGAGCCTCGATGTACAGGAAGAGGAGGGTGACAGCCGAGCCCAGGGGAAGGGCCGAGGCAAACAGGGTGATGTACTGTAGGGGAGGGGGGGAGGGGGGTTAGGGTATTATCAGATCAGGAGAAAATCGGCTCAGCGCTACTAATAGGTACAGTACCTATTATGTAAATTGATGGAGATATTAGTAGCACAGAGCTAATTTTCCATACTCGGTACTTAATGTTCATGCTTCTCTACTAGCTGGCACCATATCTTTCTTGTGGCCAGATAGTTGCCATGCACACTATTGATAGATTTACACACGTGTGAACTAATAAGTGTGCTTTGATCCAGCATGTTAGCACCTCAGGCTGAAAGGTGTTGTGGCAATACTGTTTACCTTACATCAGAATTTCCTATGATTGTGGTACAGTATTTGACTACAGCCTATAATAGTTCACAGGAAGCTAGTATATGCAAACACTTTACACTTACCCCAAATTGAACCACCATTTCCAAATAGTCGTCAAATTGGTCATACTCTGCCAGGGTAGCGTCTGGAATGACCTTGCGACCTTTATACTTTGACCTCTCGACTCGGCTGGCCCGTATCTCTCCCACGAATGGGATCACAGACTCCATGACAACACGTCGTATTTCATCACCTGTGGCATATGTACAGGAAGTTACAATCACCACTTGTATATGCAGTCAAAAGGTCGTCTGCAAATAAGTAGGAAATTACTCTGGTGTTAAAATGATAAAAATGGAGGTGCAAACATGATTTCAGACACAGCCTCGTACAGCTGGTTTAAAATTATGTGATCCAAGTTCCTAAATTCAAAATAAGGCTATAATTATCAGAATCCTTGTTAATTGTACCATTAGGCCCATTTAAGGTTATACCTGGTAGTTATTTAAGTTTATCCACAGCAGATTTAATTTAAGCCATGCAGTTCCATCTCTAAGCAGCTACTACATGGCAGTTGCTATACAGGCCTATCTTACATAGAGAACCCTTCTCTTACTCATAAAGAGGCTGGCAATCTCGGCTCTGAGGGTGATGATATCCAGTTGGTAGAAGGCAATGTAGAAGAGTGGCATGAAGCAGTCCACACACTCAAAGGTGACTCTCTTGATCACCATGGAGGCGTGCCATCGTCCCTCAGTCCTGTGTGTGTGTGGGGGGGGAGGGAGGTAGATAAAAGTAAGAAGATCAAGCTATGATCATGCATTCAGCAAAGGTCAACATTAATTTTGTATTTTTTAATCTATCGCCTAGTAGTAGAAGTTCTCCGTGGTGGTGTTTAGCACCCGTACAAAGTAAGACCTCTTTTACCATGGACTCTTGTAAGCTAACCATCCCATCCCATATGGTAGCCATGGAGTCTAAACAAAGCATTGGTACATCACCAACTAGATGTCATTTGACCATTGAAGACATTGTTGAACAGTAGTTTCCTCTGCACCTGTGATTTTCCAGGTCTGTACATTTCTTGGCGACCATACCGTACAGCTGGTTGATAAAGTAGATGATAGTGGAGTGGGCCAGTGTGGGCACCAGCCACAGGTAGTAGGGACTGTCCGATGCAAACAGACCACCCTGCATGGAGGAGGACCAAGAGGAATCATGTATCCAGACACAAGCACGTAATCTTGGTTTATGTTAATTAGTTATAAGTCTGTCTGACTAGATTTTCATGCACCAGAAAGCATTAAAGTGTGACCAACATCACCAAAGTTTGACAACAATAGCAACACAGGTTAACTTTCACTCTTGCACAGAGCAATGCTTCCTTGCAACCTATTACACACACAGGGAAACATCAACAGCCTAGGGAGTGAACAGTACAAATCTTCTATTATGGAGGATCAAGTACAAGCATTGTTAGTATGCATGTTCTAATTTCCATTGTATTATTTTACAGTCTATAGTCAGTACAAAATGTTAATAGAAATGTTGCTTATCTCAAGTATACACAAGACCTTCACACTATCTCTCCACACTCACTGGTTGAGCATATCTGGCCAGGGCTGCAACATAGATGGGACTAGCAGTGTTCTTGACATAGCCATTGAGATTCAGTGACAAGGTCATGGCCCCTAGACCCAGGCCCAGGAGTGGCAGCATGGCCAGGAAACTGAACAAGTACCAGCAATTTCTCTTCCAGCTACGGTAGTAGATAATCTCTCGTTTTGACACCGGATCGATAACCTTATCACCATGGTAACCTGGTAGACGCTGGTCCTTGGAGGAGAATTTGTACGTATTCCAGTGGAAGCTGTTGACAAAACTTTTTCGTCGCCAGAACTGTGTGTGTGTGTGTGTGTGTGTGTGTGTGTTTTTTGAGTGTAATTGTCACTTACCACCAGAAACAGAACGGCCCATATTGACATGAACACTGAGAAGAAGGGAAGGTATGGGTCTGTGTCCACGGTGTCACCAGAGCTCCTCATGGCATACATGGCCACACCCACAATAGCCGGGACTAGGGCACACAGAGAATAGAACTGCATCCAGCTGAAGTAAAAGGCCACCTCTTCACCTGCAGAGATGGTGTGTTAATTAGCTGACTATTTGCTATTTGCTATTGATATACCTCTGAGCTATAGTTAAAAATAATTATTATACAGTTCATAAAGCTAGTAAGCAACAATATAAAATATAGTCCTCACCAAAGTAACTCCTGATCTTGGCCAGGTCTAGTTGTATGGTGGGTAGCATGGCTCTCTTGAGCATGGCTATGAGCTGTCTCTTCTCTTTGCCATGATGAAGCGGGTAGGCCTCTTCAATAAGAGGGGGTGAGCTGTGTTTGAGGGCGGATATGAAGTCTTTCCTTTGTGACGGCATATTGCAGCCTTTCTTAGCAAGTTCGTCCTGCATGCATGGTGATTTAAAAACATCAACAATAAATAATTTATTAGATATCTAAATGGGCAGGACACTGTACATGGATGAACATACAGTCAGTGATTGTAAATGGCTGTCAATATTGACTAGTGTGTGTGTGTGTGTGTGTGTGTGTGTGTGGGCGGATGAGGGGCAATAGCTACACTAGCGAATTATGCTCATTCGAAGAAAATCTGTGTTCGTAATTATAATGCTCGACAACAACTTGATCCTATACACTAGTTACCGTGTTATTAAACATGAGTGTGTGATAAACTGTCGTAAGTGAAGATAGGATGTGACAGTCCATTTAGGTCAAGACATGTTTACTCACAAGTGGTGAATTACAACTACCTTGTTGACTCTTATATCTTGAATGAGATGGAAAAGCAGTTTAACTTCCTCTGCAGATGTAAAGAAATTGTCACCGTCTGAGTTAATCAGTCTGTCCATATCGGACTGACGTATGACGCACACCTCCTCCGAATCTTTGACCTCTCTCGTCCACTCAAGAGCTTCAGCCTGGCAAGGGGAAAAGTCATCGATTAAAAACACAAGAAACATGGCTTCAAATTACCTTTTCCACTAGGGCAGTTAGTTTCGCTGTGACCACTATCCCCTTGCCGTGGGAACCCAAGTCCACAAGTTCACACTTCAGGCCGTCTTTCTCTAAGGCCTCGGAGACGAACAATCCTGCCCACTCCAACTCAGTGAGTGAGAGGAGATAGCGGGAGCGAGGCTGATCACATGACTCGTCGACACTGTCTGAAACGGTGCTCTCCTTGGGGACGTCCTTCAGCAGTCTGAACAAATCATACATTAGTACCACACGTATAGAGCACAGGTATCTACTCCCTTTGTCATTACCTTTTTCTCATAGCTGAGTCTTGTCCTTCTCTAGCTAGCTCTCTACACAGGCTCCAGCACAGTTATGCAAAAGTGATGACTCAGCTCTGCAGTCTAGCTAATCAGCCTGTGTTCTTATCCTGCTTTGTGGCTAACTTTGAGGTGAACTTGTAGGCAATGTTCAACTTTTTGTGGAGCTAGACTATATTCATGCACTCCTGACCTTGTTACTGTAACTATATAAAAAATCTGTAAAATGAAAGATCACCTCCCATATAAACTGTCCTGTCAACTGTTCATTCTGCACTAATAGGGCCTACAATGTTGCTAGTCGTGAGAAGGGGGAAGGACCTGACCTAGACTGACGAGCCATACAGTAAACCATCGATACTCGAGTAGTAAACATACATGGGACATACATGGGACATGGCCATCTCTGCTGTGCATGTACATGTGAAAAGCGATACATTTGCTGGCCTGACCAAGTCAGATAGGATTGGCAATTGTAAAATACAAAACAATATGAAATTGTATTACATGTACTCTAAGAACTCAATGCCTAAGATATCTTGCTGATATTTGGACCTAACTACTGCACAGCCTGCACTTTGTTTGCATGCTCCTGTGGGACTGGGGAGGATGTGAATTGATAATCAGAATCAGATTTACTTCCTCTCTAGAAATTAATTTGTGCAAGTTCTTATAGTCTCTATAAAATACCTAGTGCAGCTCTCAAAGCCTCCATTCTTGCAGCACCTACCTCTCAAACTATTAGCTCACGGCAGCTGAACTTTTGCAAAAGTCAAAAACTTGGATCAAGTGAAAGAAGCTCACCTCCCACGCAAACAGTGAATAACACGAAACAAGCTGATAATGTCTGTGACACAAGTATCAACCATCTCTGAGAGTTCTACGACTGTCAGCAGAGAATACCAACCCTTAGCTCTGACTGAGAAGCAGAAAGGACTCATTGAGAAGACATGGAAGGTTGTGGAGGAAGATATTGGCATGCTGAAAGGAGGCATTCTCCTCTTTATGAAGTAAGAGTTTTTACTTTGTAAGCTTGAGTCTAACTATCTAGTGCTTGCAACTTAATTCCTTCTCTGTACATATGCATAGCCATAAGATGGTGTGTATAGCTACATAGCTGTACTGTAATTGCAACTATAGTGCGTACAAGTAAACAAATGACTTCATTGATGGTTTCCTCTGTTGCAGGATATTCGAGCTTAGCCCACCAGCTTTGAAACTGTTCAAGAAGTTTTCGGATATCCCTAATGAGGAGCTACCTGAGAATGAGCACTTTCAGAGCCACGGCCTCCACGTGATGGAGACGGTTGCCCTCGCTGTCAGCTCTCTCAACAACATAGACGAGCTGGTGGTGGTCCTCCGAGAACTGGGTGGGACTCACGGATCATATGATCTTCAGCAGGCTCACTTTGATGTAAGCCAGATAACTTTTTTTTATGAGTCAGTCTGAACGGGATGTTGAGGTCATACTGAAAGAGGATATTTATTTTGCATTTCTATTATGGAAATTTCCCTCTTCATTTATTTAGCTTCTGAATAATAATTATGCATTTCCTGAACATGTAAAAGGGGATATTACTATAGCCATGTTCCTATTGTATATTCACCCATTTCCTTCCCTCTGACTGTGCAGCTGGTGGGACAGTCTCTGCTATGGACCCTGGAGCAAGGCCTGGGAGAAGGGTTCACTACAGAGGTCAAGGCTGCTTGGACCACAATGTACGGCCTTGTTGCCACGGAGATGAAGGAGGGACTGCAAGAGTACAAGGACTTCTCAGACTCTCTCTAATTATATACACAGAACATAACATAAATATCAGAACAGAACAGAATCTTAACATTTTGGTTATAATTATTGTGTTTTAGCTCGTATACATTCATTTTGTGCAATATAATTAATTTATAATGACGTTATTTTGATAAGAATGACTGACTATCAATGGGAAACACATAATTATTACCTGCTTGTATGAAATGTACAAAATAAAGGTTCAGGCTATAATAAATTATTCAATGTAGCATTTAGATATGGAGCTACACAGCAGTGTCTCAGGGACCTCCTCCATCAGTATGAAAACAGTGGGAGAGACAAGGCAGTAACACTCATCAAAACAACTGGTAAAGTACACATTCTATTAATCGTATAGTATGATAATCTACTATCACACTGTCCCCCCTTTCTTTCTCCCACTGTCCTCCATTCTAAGATGTACGTGTAATGTACAGCATTGAACACGCACAGCTATCGCTTCACTGTTTCCAACCAAGGAGTAGAGAACACCATTAAGTTTATCTCTCAAGATGCAGCAGAATTTCATTGAAACCAGGACATGCAGCCTTTCTAGTACGTACCGAAGACTACGAACTTAATTATCAGTCTAGACATGCAATGAGAAACACATAAGTGGTTTATAGCAGCGACTGTGATGGCAACTAAAACAGGTTGACCTCAACCCAAGTAGTGCAAGGGGGTAGAGCAGTAAGTTAATTGCCTGCCCCTTGTCTGACCTTGCTTGCTGCAGAGAGGATGTAGCAGCTCTAACCTGTCACCACAGACACTTAGTTCACAACCACAGGCTCTTGAACCACTTAGCTAATGACCACAGAATCAGAGTCTCACAGAACACCACATACAATATGCATGACTATTGAGTATACCGTATAAGTCTTCAGTACCATAATTATTGACTTTCCTGGTTAGTGCATGATGTGAGATCACACACATTTTAGGAATTGTAAACTGACTTTCGGTGTTTCCCTTGCAAGCTAGATCTATTTAGGAAAGATATCTGATATAGAACGGTTACAGTGGACAGATGCATTCGTGTACAGATATAGCTAGTCTACCTCCAATAAACAATTTTAACGGCCGGAAGAAATATTCCCATGGTAATATGGCCATTTAAATTCTTAGGTTTCACCGCATACAGTCTGGCTACGTGCAAGAGTTCAGCCATCAAAGCTTGGAGACAGGATATGGGGATGAGTTGATCGGGGTACTTGTCGGGGTTTGCCAGCTGTACGTGACCGAGGAGGGAGTGCATGCAAGAGGAGAGGGCTGGTATTTCCTACAAAACCTCCAAGTGCTGAAACAAAGAATGGATTTTCAAGACTATCTCATGTTTTAAGCTGGTTGACTGATAGGCTTCTGGTTAAGAAATTCCCGGCCCTGGATAACCAAGGGTAACCACATTATTTTCTCGCTTACCTCAAAACATATGTTAATTATGACAAAACTGTACAGCTAGTATAAGTCGAACTGTTCTAAACAGAGGACCTAGGGCAAAATGCCAATACCCTGGGAACTGTTATCGTTTGCTGATAATTAAGAGAAGCATGCATGCAGCCATTTCTGAAGGAACTAAACCTTGAACTATACCTACTGGTCTCGCACACTTGAGAGTATTCTCCCACAGTCTGTACATTCCAAGCAGCTCTGTAATGGTAATTAATTAAAGCTAACACTTAAGCATGGGCCTCATCAAAAGGGAATGTTTTAAAAGGCCATAATCTTGTCTTCCACTAATTGTTGAGTCTTCCCCAAAGAAATCTAATTTACACCACATAAAACAGATGCTCATTTACTGTACATGAAGTGAAAATTAGTTTAGTGAAATTCCTTTGATCAATCTACAAAGCAATTTTCACATCCCTAGTCAGGGGAACTGAACTCACCTCACTGGTAGCCTCGATCCCACGCCCACTTCCTCAAGACCTGTGAAGGAGGCTACTCACGGAGTATCTTCACTGCACCAAAGCTCTTTGTGAATACTCGATCCATCATGATATCATATCGGTAGAGTCCACCTCCTCAGCAATTTTAGTTGACGAGCCTCCTTGCGATCACACTCTGCAGGGAAGTCATAATTCCATACTCCACAGGGAGAACCATGCACTCCTATAACCTGCAACATGCAATTGGGTTATATCCACCATCATACATGCACATGCATGCACTCATTCTCATCAAATCTTGCTTTACTGTAAAAATCCATTTCCATTATCTTTAAGACTGACAGATGTATCTGCTCGCCCTCACGCACGCACGCACACACACACACACACACACACACATGTATCTGCCCACACACACACACACACATGCACAGGTGCTCAGTGTAGATAGAAGAAATCTATGCTCAGTGTGATCCACTATCTGATCACCTAGTGGAGTATGAGTGGGCGTTGGTAATACCTTGGTTACAGAGTTGCATCTTGTTATCATGGCTCTAGGCAAGTAGAAAATGCACCTTGCATGCGTTTACCAAATTACGTTGTGTGGCCACGTATAAGTTATTCATGAAATGTTCACTTCTTGAGTGATCAGGCAAAATTCTACAGAAGAACGTTACGAACAAATAATAGAGTTTTAAGAAGATATAATAATACGGCTATAATAAAAAAATTATAGCTATACATGTAGAAACTTGAACGAATTAAAAGGTTCAAAAAGTCAATGAAAGGACATAGTTAGATAGTTCATCAGCGTTTGATAAGTTCAACGTTTTAGCCTGGAGTTCTTCAAGACCAGCATATCCCCCACCTCACTGATCTCCTTGAGAGCCTGCAGTTACACATAGAGCCATGTATTAAGATATGCCATGTATTAAGGTATGTCATGCAAGCATCAATGGTGCTAGCATTGCAGGCACAGTGCCGGTAATATCAAATAGTCTATTTAGGGAGGTCAAAATCAACAGTGTATTAAACTACAAAGCCACAAGTGCAACTAACTATGTACATGCATTATAAGTTAAGAGAGTACTTACAAAGTTCAGCATGTCTTTGGTGTGTGAGGCAGACAGACAGATCCTGGCCCGTCCTTCTACCAGGGAGGTGGCGGGGAAACCAACTACCACGACCCCAATCTTACGCTTGAGCAGTTCTCGAGAAAACACCCTGCACAAGGGAAAACAAAAACAACTACATGTACTAGCTTTTAAACGACCAACAACACTCTGAATTATTTTTTCTCGTAAACGTCTGAATTAAAAAAGCCACTCTAAAGAGCATTGTTTTGTTTTCGTAGAGATAAATTATTTTTAGTAGCACTTTTACGGTGCAAACACGTAAGCAGACTTACAATTAGTGTAGAGAGAGCTTTTCTTATAGCCTCTATAATTTTACTTCATTGTTGACAAAATTAATATGCTCACGCAAATTTGGTGTACTGATAGAGAAGGATTGGTACAACGGGAGAGTCCTCGTTGCCATACACGATGAAGCCCATCTCATGAAGTCTCTTACGAAAGTACCTAGAGGAGAGAGAAGTGCACGATCAGTAGCTGACCACAGTAGCTCACGTGAAGATTAAATACACACCAGATAAAGATAGTCAGGGTCAAAAGGGCTGCTTAAAATCTGCTTCCGGAGGACTTTAGTTGCATTCTGATCATCTTTTTCTTTGGTACATTGAAATTAAGGAGGTACCAAAGAAGAATTAGATGATCAATAATTAGGAATGCAATTAAAGTCCTCTAACCTCTGGAATCAGATTGTAAGTAAGACCTTAATTTGACCCTGACTATTATCTTCCTCTGATAACACACTACACATCGTAAACATCCTATAAGGAGGACTCTGAGCCTACCATATAAATGGGACTCTCATTCAAATCGTGCTTCTAATTTATAGCATAATTAAGAACTTCAAACAATCTTCATCCACATTCAAAAGAACTCCATTATTTAATTACCTGCTGTTCTCGGCAAGCTGCTTGATTCTCCTTTGACCTGCAAAGGAAATGAAGACATCAATTCAGCCTCTCTTTGAGAGTGAGTCAACAACTTACCCTCGTCTGTGCCGTCCTTGCCCATAATGATGCTCATGGAGCTGATGATTTGCTGAGCCACTGGACCAGGCATACCAGTAGCGTAGGTGGTGGCGTGGGAGTAAGCTCTTATATGGCTGACTATCTCCTGCAAATCCACTAGTGAGGTCCATTTGATTACGTATGTGTCTAAACTCACATGAGTAGCTGCAATGTATCCACCGGATGCACCAAAGCTCTTTGTGAATGTTCCCATCATGATATCGATATCGGCTGGGTCCACCCCCCAGTACTCAGCCATGCCCCTTCCTGTATCCCCCATCGCTCCAATGCTGTGAGCCTCATCAAGGTAGAGGTAAGCCTGCAAGTTTTAATTTTTAATATTAGTAGCTCTAGCAGCACAATAAATATTTAGTGTAGCACGGTTTCCCTCTTTCTTTCCTCCTTTCTTCCCCACTATCTCCCCGCAATTTCTTTCCCAGGTGAACCAAACCAAAACTACAAACCTTATACTTCTTCTTGAGAGCAATGACTGCTGGCAAGTTGGGACAGGAGCCCTCCATACTGCATGGGAGTAAACTTTGTTCGAGTATGCATTCTGTTACCAACCCTCTACTCACACCCACACCCACACCCACCCTCACACTTGAGCACAAATGGCACAGACTCCACCCACCTGTACACTCCTTCTAAAACGATGAGTATCTTCTTCCAACGTCGATGTGTCCGCAGCTGACCGTTAAAAATGGCATCTTTTAGAGCTCTCTCAAGATCATCCACATCTGCCAGGTGGATGGGGGATATGTAGCCATTAAATGAACGCAAGAATGTTAGTATAAGCAAGCAATAATACAAACAGTCGAAGATGATCTTGGTTACCCTTGGTTACTAATACATCGTCTTACTGTTGTGCTTGAAAGTCTTGATGGTTGCACCTGAGAGTCGACAGCCAAGGATGAGAGAGGTGTGGTTTAGCTCATCACTCAATATCAGACAACCCTGCAACAACAGGCAAAGATCACCATCAGTGTATAATAATTATGACCTAAGAGAGTGGGCGGGTGGTTAGCACCGGAATGTAAACAAACATGAAAGGTCACTCAAAACTGTGGCAAAATGATAATTTAATCGGTACTTGGACAACACCTACCTTTCCCATTAGGGCTGGTATGTTGGTGGAGTTGGTTGCAAAGCCCATGCCAAACACCATAGCAGCTGGTTTCCCTACAAACTCTGCCACAAGATGCTCCAGCTCTTTGTGAATAGAGAGTGTTCCTGAGACAAGAGACAATTCAATAGTCAGTCTATCGGGTAGTTCACCCTCTCCTGACTCACCTAGATCCTTGCGAGCACTGCAGGACCCCGCTCCGTACTGACGAGTGGCCTCCTGTGATGCCTCTGCACACGGCCCACTGCTCTGAGCAAAACCAAGATAGTTGTATGAGCCGAGGTTGAGGCAGCGAGTGGTTGTTCCAGTGTTTCTGTACGTAGGAAGATTTACACACAATGGAAAAAAACAGCATTAAATTCATAGCAAGCTCCTGTTTTACAAAGTGACCTTAGGCACTAGGCGATGCCTTTTAATAATGCAGATAGATTATTGCGTGCATTGTATGCAGGCTTGTACAAATATTACTAAGAGTTACACAATAGCTCAAACCTGAAGGTCCAGTTGTAGTCATCGCTTTCACGATCGACGAGCTCAAAATACGCCCCAGGGGTGCTTGCAATGGGCTTGTTCCAGCAGTCTCGGATACGACGATAAACATGTCTCATGTAGAAGCCTTCAAAATTAAGATGCATCTTGAAAAAATCCTGCAAAAGAATATTTAACAAGTCTTAAAAGTGCACAAATACACTTACATCTTTGACAGCATGGTTCTCCTTCAGACCTATCTTCACCAGAAAGTCAGAAATGTGCCCAAACAAAAGTAAAACTCCATAAGAGAGGTAAGTGAATACTGCTTCAATGAGTGGGTACACTTCAAACGATTCTTTAGGCGGTGCTCGAGTCCTGCTGTGGTTGTAAAGTCCATTTGATGTAGCCATTGCTGCAAGCCTTTTTGGAAAGGTCAGTCTTGTCTAGTTGGGCGTGACCCGATTTGTTGTCAACAGAAGATCAGGCCACGCCCAACTAAACTTGTCTCGGTGACACATCCTTTTCTGAGAGTGTCGTCATGGTCCACGTAATCGCGGGGTCTATTCCCACTCGGGGTCAAATATATCAACCAGCTCCACCCCCTTGGGCCTTGGCCAAGTTTAGTCCAGCTCCATGGCTCTGCCATGCCACAGTTCTCAATTCTTTTTATAGGGTACATGGTGCAGCTCACTACTATACTATACTATACTCAAATAGCTGGAGTAGGGTTTTCAGATGCTTTCTTTTCCTAGCTCATAGACATAGCTAATTATCTATGCCTAGCTAGCTACACTGCAGAGTAAGCTAGATCTTTTTACTTCTGCTCTTCTTACTGCAGTACAGTATGGAGCAAACCTATCCGACCATTGAGATAGATGGGCCTCGGCTAGGAGGATGCAATGCATACTATACTGCACTGTGAGTGTCTCACTGTGTTGTGACTCCACATGTTGTCCCCGCATTCTGCAGAATCAGCCCATACGCCCACACTGCACCTTGCGGTAGATCAGTAATCAGCACAGCTCAGTACCCAGACCCAAGACCAAGAAGCCCTTTCATCTCTGTATGACCATGACATCTATGCACAGCAAGCAGTCAAGCGGGAGTGAAATGGAACCTCAAATAAAGAAACGCCGTCCAAGAGCCAAAGAATCATTTGAAGAACCTCCATTGTTTGAAGAAATCTGTACATACATCACTTATGGAGTTCTTGCTGTTGTTGGTTATGTTAGTGATTTTCTAAGGTTTGTTGGAGTCAAGGAAGGACCTAGACTGAAGAATGTGAGCTGTACTTTTATTTTTCTGCAATTTTTTAAAGTTTTATGCATGAATATAATTATGATATAAAGTTATGCCACACCTGTTAGACTTAGCAACTAGACTAGAATGCCTGAAATTAGTTCTGCATAGCTAAATTCATATGACATTCGCAACTGTACTTTTATGAATGTGTTTGTACTTGTGGGCTAGGGCCGACCCTACGGTGAGATGTGTTATCACTCATCTCACTATAATTATGTTACTATGGTGTGATATGCACATGCACATGCATGACATGACAGGCGCTATACACGTCGGCAGTGTGATTTTTATCTTATTTTGAGTTTTGGATTACGACCACAAATTGTCCAAGGGCATTAAACATTAGCCTATAATACATATTTGCTAGGATTGGCTGGAAAACCACATCAATCATTTTGCGGAAAATATACATGTGAATGACGTTGTAACGGTTTGTAGTTATGCACTCGTCGGATTCCGCTTTTTAGTGTTACTCCCGGCCTATCCTAGCAACTTTTTACATTGCTTCTTGTTGGGCATTTCCAGGAAACAAAGCCGTATTGGTGTGGCTTTTATCTTGTGTTTGATTACGATCGCGTTGTATTGTACCCCCTCTGCAGGACAACTTCAAAATGAACAGGGATTACGACATGTTCTACTTTCGCAATATATTTCGCAGAGCTCAGGACTGTTTTGAGCGACCAGTTGCAAGCACTCCCGGACCTTACATTGACATTTGGGATCGAGTGAGCCATGACAACAACTGGACCTTTGAGTAATAATATTCAATTATTGGACTGTGTGTTTAATGAGATGCAATTATTTCGCAGATTAAAAAGCTCTTCCACTCGCTGCCTCAACCTCGGCTCATACAACTATCTTGGTTTTGCTCAGAGCAGTGGGCCGTGTGCAGAGGCATCACAGGAGGCCACTCATCAGTACGGAGCGGGGTCCTGCAGTGCTCGCAAGGATCTAGGTGAGTCAGGAGAGGGTGAACTACCCAATAGACTGCATGACTATTGAATTGTCTCTTGTCTCAGGAACACTCTCTATTCACAAAGAGCTGGAGCATCTTGTGGCAGAGTTTGTAGGGAAACCAGCTGCTATGGTGTTTGGCATGGGCTTTGCAACCAACTCCACCAACATACCAGCCCTCATGGGAAAGGTATAATTATATTTTTTATAAACGTGTTATGACACACATTTTTTGTTTATATATAGGGAAGCCTTATCATTAGTGATCAGCTGAATCACACTTCTCTGATTCTTGGTTGTAGGCTCTCTGGGTCTTTAATAAGAACCTTTAAACACAATGGTAAGAGATGATCAGGCAGTAATGTATACTGCATTTGTTAACTTAATCGTACTTTGTTGCAGATATGGAGGGCTTGGAGAAGGTACTTCGCACGGCAATCATTCAAGGACGTCCGCGTACCCGCAAACCATGGACTAAAATAATGATAGTTGCCGAGGGAGTATACAGGTAAAGGAATTATCTTAGTTTAGAATCTGAGTATGTGTAGTTGTTTGTATTCACTATATGTATTCACTGTTTATGCTTTCATTTCCACAGTATGGAGGGTTCTCTTGCAAACTTGCCAAAGATTGTTGAGCTCAAAAAGAAGTACAAGGTAACTTACCAGCACATTCTCATGATTATGATACTTGTTGGTTCGTAGGGAGCATCTTTGTAAGACAATGTTGCCTATGTGTGACTCTTTCCCCTGTGGATAATTCAATGCAGGCTTACCTCTACCTTGATGAGGCTCACAGCATTGGAGCAATGGGGGAGACAGGAAGGGGCGTGGCTGAATACTGGGGGGTGGACCCAGCCGATATCGATATCATGATGGGAACATTCACAAAGAGCTTTGGTGCATCCGGTGGATACATTGCAGCTACTCATGTGAGTTTAGACACATACGTAATCAAATGGACCTCACTAGTGGATTTGCAGGAGATTGTCAGCCATATAAGAGCTTACTCCCACGCCACCACCTACGCTACTGGTATGCCTGGCCCAGTGGCTCAGCAAATCATCAGCTCCATGAGCATCATTATGGGCAAGGATGGGACAGACGATGGCCAAAAAAGAATCCTGCAGCTCGCCGAAAACTCGAGGTGATAAGATTATACCAACATAATAATAACTGAGCTCGTTATTATTCTACTAGATGCGTTGCAAGCCTTATTTATTACAAGCACTTGTACAGCAACAATATAAAATGAAGAATTAAAATTGAAATTGAATAATAATGAAGCTGTATATCTGCCAAGCCTGGGTGATTCCCATATTAATACAATAACTGATTGTCTCTTTCTGTGGCTGTGTAGGTATTTCCGTACCAAACTTCACGAGATGGGGTTTATTGTGTATGGGAATGAAGATTCTCCAGTTGTTCCAGTACTCACATACAACACTACCAAAACAATGTAAGCAGTTGCCAGTCAGATGTTGCAATCTTTTAGTTTGCTGTCTTTCTTTCTTTCTAGCAACTTCTCTCGTAAGATGCTTGAGAGGAAGATAGCTACTGTCTGCGTGGGCTATCCAGCCACACCCCTTTCTGAGGGGCGGATCAGAATATGTCTGTCCGCTGCTCATACAAGGGAGATGCTTGATTATGTGAGGAGCAATCATGCCTGTATTTGTGCCATTTAATTAATTACTTTTTTATACGTGCCCTTTTAATTACTCCCCTAATTATTATCTCTATCTGTAGGCGCTGAAAGAGATCAGTGAAGTAGGAGACATGTTCATGATGAAATGTTCCAAGAGAAAAAAGATGAAGACACAAACTTAGAGTATTGGAACACTAGATAGCTACTAGATTCTTTTTATAGATTGTCCAGTATGATTGTATATGTCCACAAGCCCACCTCTTTTCAAATAAAATTTTTTGACCACGCTATCTCATAAAATTTAATTGTACTCCCGAAATTGGCAATTAAAAGTTTTTCGCCCCCTGAGGCTGAGCTCTAAGCTCAACGCCCACTCTTGAGAGAACGCCCACTTCTCAGAGTAACCAACAACACAGTAGGCTACACTACAGTTATATAGCTTATATTAAACTTTGAAGCTACATAGCAAGTTCTATATTGCATCTCTATAACCTCTAAGCCATATAACGTCCTTAGAGGCTTTAAAAGAGCAAGGAACAAGCTTGCAAGTCAAACCAAGCTGCTAGACTACTCCCACTCTGCAAGAAAAAAGGGGGTGGGGCTGCTGTCAGTAAGATTTTACAAAAAGATCTACAGTGGAGAAGCAAGCCATGAGAACTCCAAGTTTATTGTTGGTATCAGTGCTACTAGCTTGCTACTTCAAGCTCAATGAGGGACAAGGAAGCTATCCGCCATTTACAAGTGTGGCTACATACAGACCAGTCATGGCTTCTTCAGAATGTGGTGGAGGAGAGACAGTGGAAAATTTCTGCGAGTTTACAACAGATGCAACAGCCTCTCTCGCCCCAAACTGCATGGAAGCAGTCTGCAATGGAACCTGTCCGTATGGCTCTACATCGCCGGCAGCTATTCCATTAGCTACATTGGGGACCTTTAGTGTGGGCGTTACCACGGTGGTGGGCAGGCCATCGACAACCACAAGTGCTCTACGCTTTGACAACGCATCCATCACTGTTCCTGGCTCTAGAGTAGCTCTAGTGGGTGATGCAGGCTTCTCATTCTCAGCATGGATCAACCAGGACCCTGGAAACACTGGGTAGGCCTATGCATTGTAATTTAGCTTCTAAAGGACTTGCGAAATGATTTTATAAACTGAATACGTACGTCCACCGGTACGCAGCAGTGACATTGTGTTCTGTGTGCGATGTGATATATAAGTGATACTCCTTAAAAGGTAGTGGCATTGTGTACTGTGTGCGATGTAGTGATACTGCTTAAAAGGTATACGTAGTGCCATTGTGTGTGACTGTACTGTGTGTGATATGGGACCTTAATTAATCAAATCTTTTCCCGCAGTGCTCTGATCTCAAAGTCCAACAGTGATTCTTCGGAGAGAAACTATGCTATCTCTATCAGCGAGACATCCATCACTCTCGACTATCTTCATGCGTCCATACCTCTCACTAATACACAGAGGTTTAGTACCGTTAGCGTTGAGGGGGTGCTCCTTGACCCCGCCCACTGGCACCTTGTCACTGTGACTGTGTACGATGTGGACGCAGTGTTTTATGTGAACGCGAGTGTGGTGGGTGTGAGAGTGTTGAATGGTCCCATCCAGGACACGGTGGTGAGGGACGTGTTGCTAGGACAACTGTCTCCAGGTGAGTGGGCAGGGGACGGTCACAAGGAGTCATATGTAAAATAATATGGATATGACATAATAATAATGCAAAAAAATAAGAAATTGGCAAAATAATCATTTGCTAGAATTGATTGTCTGTGGTGATAACAGTGTGTGTGTCCACCTCCCTCCTCCTCAGGTGTTAGGTTCTTTAATGGACTTATGCAGGATATCTCCTACTACACCAGAGCGCTCACTGTCAGGTGAGCAATCTGCAAGTGTCTCTCAGTATCCACTTTCTATTAGTTTTTGCCTACAGTAGTGTGCTCAGTAGAGGACGACCCGACCACCTATACATTGCTGGCATTATTAATTAAGTACAGCAACTATATAAGCTACAACAATAATTATTGAAATAACATACACAATGTAGCGCTTGTATATAGCCATAATAAGGCATCTCATTTCACCCCCCAGGGAGGTGACGGAGCTGTACACAGGGACTTTCCCCAACATCCATCTCTCCTCTGAGTGTCACTGTCCCCCCTCACACCCACTCATCGCACCTAATGAAGCCGTGTGTGTGCAGCAGCCGGGGGTTGGTTTGCCATCCAGGGGTGCTGCAGAGAGGCTCAACCCACTCACCCACCCGCCTAGCTTTGCTAACGACTTTGCTACGTCCAGGGGTTGGATATCGTCACCAGGGCAACGGGACGTAAACATCACATTCACTCTTACAGATTCTCTGTATGAGGTGAGCACTGAGATCATGTGTTGGGGGGATTACTAAGCAAAAAATTAATTACGATGACCTAATTTCTCTTTCAGTAACTGTAACTTGAGTTCCGTGCATACAATTTCTAATGATTTTTTGGTTTTTTGAAAGCTTAGAACGAGACCTTTCAAATGGTGTATTGGTTCATATTTGAGAAATGATATAATTTGTCAATTTCTGCCCAATAACCATGGATTATAGCCCATGGTCCAAAGGCGAAATATGTCAAATTATGGCCCCAACCAAATTTGGAATTGAAACATCATTTGAAAGGTATCTCTTAGCTTTCAAAATCGGATCAATAACACTAAAGTTATGGCTGCTCAACTACATGTACCACTAACCCTCGTGAAATCAATCACTCGGTTCAGTTTTCATAACTTGAGTTTTGTGCATCCAATTTCTGCTTTCTGGAAGCTTCAACGAGACCTTTCAAATGTTTCCATTAATTTCTTCAAGGTTCACACCATTCTAATTATTATTATTTCTGCAGCTCATCTTCATCAATATCCGCTACGGATCACCACGCCCCAGAGCCTCCGTGTGGGAGACATCACGTGATGGAGGAATGACCTTTGAACCAGTGCAGTATTACGCCAATGATTGTATGCTCTATTTTGGTCTCCCTGACAATGGGCCGATAGTCAATGCTGATGATGTCAACTGCATCACAACCACATCTCTGTGAGTATTATTGTGTTATTACTCAGAAGGTGATCGATAAATTGTGGAAGCTTACGTCTGAACGGCCTAAACTACATTTATGCTATAGATGCGTGTTCCTTATACCGTAGTGCTAGAAATGTATGCGTCCATACAAACTAATGTTTTTATGCGAATGCCTATCTATCATATCCCATAAATGTGTATCACTCAATTATTGGCCTTTATTTGAGGCCTGTACAATCCCCGTTGAAATCACGGTGCTTAAATCAAGGAAATAAGATTAATCACATAAATAAAAATCGCATAACGTTTTGTAGCCTTAATTATTGATTATAATTGGCCAAAACGCAATATTTTATGCTCGCACATATTTCACACGATAGTACACAGCATATATTGCTCTACTCACAGTACAATGCTTGAACTGCACTATGCATGTATTATTTGTATGATTGCTCATTGCTCATTGGAGGCGTTTCCATTCTCTACAGACAAACACCCACCACCAATGGCGATGTTCGTACCCACTTCCTCAACCAAGCCCGTACCTCAAACTTTGACCTCAACACCAGCCCAGAGTTGCGACAGTTCATCTTAGCCTCTCATTTCCGTCTGAGGTTTATTGACTTCTTTGAGAGCTCCACTACTGTTGCCCATCGCTATTACAGCATTCTGGAGGCTACAGTAGTAGCAAGGTGAGCAAGCTGTTATAATAATATTATCCATCTCCCTCTAAACACATTTCTTACCATTGGTATACCGTACAGCGGGTATATTTCGAGGGTATAAATGTTTGTGGTTTTCGCTAATCAAGCATCTATCGCGAACATTTATACCCACGAAGTTAATATCACATGCATGCTGCTGAAAGACTACTATTCAAATCCGCAAAAACCTTTCTAACGGTCATTCCGCGAAAGTTTATACCCTCGAAATATACTCGCTCCATGTATACGATAGTTAAGGCTGCTTAATCGATTGAACATCTGTATTGACAGTGAGAGAGTCTGTATCAGGAATTTGCATTCTATGGTAAACTTTGCTATGCAATTACCCTCTCTCTCCCTCTCTCTCTCCCTCTCCCTCTCTCTCTCCCTCTCTCTCTCCCTCTCCCTCTCTCTCCCTCTCTCTCTCCCTCTCCCTCTCTCTCCCTCTCTCTCTCCCTCTCCCTCTCTCTCTCCCTCTCTCTCTCCCTCTCCCTCTCTCTCCCTCTCTCTCTCCCTCTCCCTCTCTCTCCCTCTCTCTCTCCCTCTCCCCTCAGGTGTGCTTGCAATGGCCACTCTGCTCGATGTGGCGCTGACATCGACTCAGTGTGCGACTGCGTGCACAACACTCAAGGATTAAACTGCGAGCAATGTCTGCCCTTCTTCAATGACAAGCCATGGCAGTACGGGATCACAGACAACGCGTTCCCGTGTAAACCATGTGACTGCAACGGCCATTCCACCAGCTGTCGTTATGATTCAACCGTTGATCCCTTCCCTGATAGCTACGATCTCGGTGGAGGTGGAGTCTGCGATAATTGCCAAGACAACACTGGTGAGCTATTTAGCACGTTTATATACCAACAACTTGAACTCATTCAATACAATCAAATGTAGCAAAAATTTGGCAAGAAAAATTTAACTGAATCTCCTCATACAGCTGGTCCTAGCTGTGAGACATGTGCAGTGGGCTACTTTGCACCCTCAGGGACTCTCCCCTCTGACCCCACCCCGTGTATCGCATGTGGATGTAATGCCGATGGAATCACCGACGCTATCGGAGACTGCGCTAAAGGTCAAGGTTCAGGCGGCGAAATTCTCGGCCAGTGTTCGTGCAAACCTCGAGTGACAGGCCTGAAATGCGATACCTGTGAGGTTGGATTCTTTAATCTCATAGTCACCGATCCTGAGGGTTGCACTCCCTGTGGTTGTAATACCGACGGCACTTTCGAAGCCGTGGATACGTGCAATTCGATTGGAGATTGCCCCTGTAAGACAAACGTTATGGGGGCCAAGTGCGATCAGTGCAGACTCGGAACGACTAATTTGACCGCGAGTAATGTGGGCGGATGTGATGCGTGTGGGTGTGACTCTGTGGGATCAGCCAATTTGAACTGTGACCCTATAACGGGCATGTGCGAGTGTAAGCCTGGTGTGGGGGGTGTGCGATGTGACGCATGTTTGCCGGGCTTTTTTGGCTTCTCGGAGAGTGGGTGTGAGCGTTGTGAGTGTGTGCCTGAGGGCGCTCTCAATAACGTCTGCGACTCAGTCACAGGTGTGTGCTCATGTGCCGATAATGTGTTTGGTGATCGATGTGATGCTTGTGAAGATGGATTTTACAACGTGACAGCCGGATGTATGTCATGTGACTGCGATACAGCTGGAACTGAGAACGAAACAAGTGTATGTGATAAAACGACTGGACTCTGCCCTTGTAAGATTAACGTTGAGGGGGAGAAATGTGATAGCTGTCTACCAGGATTCTCAAATCTGATTGGCTCAAATCCCGACGGATGTTCAGCATGTGATTGTTTCGGGCCTAATACAAACAATGCGGGTGTTGTATGTAACCCAGTTACGTTGCAGTGTGAGTGCGGTGCTACGGCAACTGGATTGAGATGCGAATCATGCGTGACCAGTTTTTATCAGACGGACACTGGCTGTGTGTCATGTGACTGTGTATCTGGTGGATCTCTGAGTGATGAGTGTGATGCTGTGACGGGACAGTGTGAGTGTGGGAGTGTGGGCGTGGCTGGACGAAGGTGTGACACCTGCCTACCAGGATTCTTCCAATTCCCAACGTAAGGAGCACCATTTTGTCTTTATTATAAAAGTTGCACTAAGTCTTACTTATATTTGGCACGAAGTGATATCATGTTTGTTAGCTTTTATAAATGACAGTGAAATTTGTTGGCTATCTTTATTCGGAAGTTGCATAAAGTGTCTTAGCTTCGAGAATGATAATGCAAAGGTTATATTTCTTTCTTGATTTTTTCCTAACCATGTTCTGCCCCCCCCCCCCCCTCTGCAGCTGTTCCTCATGTGGGTGTGACCTTGCCGGCTCTGTAGAGGGTACGCTGTGTGACCCTGTCACTGGAGTGTGCAGCTGCAAACAGTACGTCACTGGGACGCTCTGTGACAGCTGTGTCCCCGGGTTCCAACAGCTGGAGGCTAGCAACCCCTTCGGATGCTCTGCACGTGAGTGAAGGATCATCTCTATTCGTGTACTGTACCCCCTCAGGCAATACGTGTACTGTACCCCCTCAGGCAATACGTATACTGTACCCCCTCAGGCAATACGTGTTGTGTACCCCCTCAGGCAATACGTGTTGTGTACCCCCTCAGGCAATACGTGTTGTGTGCCCCCTCAGGCAATATGTATTTTGTACCCCCTCAGGCAATACGTGTTGTGTACCAAGCATAATGTTAAATAGTAGACACACAGTCCCTTAACCGTTGGAGCATGTCTGTAAAAAACAAGTAGGCTGCTTAACAGAAGGTTAGCTTACGGTGTACACAAGCCACTCACCTTCCATTGATATAGGAAGACGAAGACGATATTTTTCTGGGCCTCAGTATTTGTTATACACTGACTAGTAAATGTCATGGTCTTGTTATACACTAACTAGTAAATGTCATGGTCTTGTTATACACTAACTAGTAAATGTCATGGTCTTGCAAGTGTGTAGATTGTACGAGCTGCCATTTGAATATTACGCAGAATACGTAATTATGTTTAAACACAATAGATCCCAAACACTTGAAATTTTCTCATATTCAAATGGCAGCTCATACGATACTTAAACGTAAGATTTTATATTATCTGCTTGCATTCTACAGAGCCTGATGAGCAAGCCCCACCCACTGTGATGCCCTCCTCCGCCACCTCTGTCCTCATCACCTGGCTCGAGCCCGAGGCACCGAATGGACTCATTATTAGCTACACTGTCTATCGTGACGGCTCTCCGGTTGCCACGGTTACCACCCTCAACTATACCGATAATAATCTCATCCCAAATACCCGATATCGATATTCCATTGAAGCGGCCAACTCTGTGGGTGCTACAGCCAGCGTAGAGGTCGAAGTTCAAACGCTCGAAGGTATCCCTGAGGGAATAGATCCTCCTACGCTCACTGTATTGTCACCATATAGTGTACGAGTATTGTGGGTGGAGCCAGCCACGCCCAATGGGGGTGTGGTCCGTTATGAAGGCGTCATTGTGCAATTAGGATCTGAGCAAATTATCATCGAGGAGACTAGCGTGTTTAACACGACAGGAGATGTTTTTTCAACTGTTGTTTCTGAGCTAACTCCTTTCACTGTTTATTACTTCATCATTCGAGCGTGTACATCCGGTGGGTGTGGCTCAAGTGAACTTTTTGCAGAAGTTCAGACCTTGCAAGCCCCTCCCACCTTTCAACCTGCACCGAATGTGACGACCATCTCCTCGCAAGAATTGCTTGTAAATTGGGTGGTTCCCCCAATCCCCAACGGTGTAGTGTCCCACTACGAAGTGTTCCTGAGGGATTTCCCCTTTAGCGGAGAGGGAGTGTCCCTAACCAATACCTCTGAGCTGTCGTTCCTGGCTCAAGGCCTGAGGCCGTTTGCAGCGTACGAGTTCAGTGTCGCTTCGTTCACAGCTGGAGGAGGTGTGCTCAGCGACTGGGTGCAAGGGACTACTGCCGAGGATGGTGAGTGTGTGTGTGTGTGGGTATGTGTGTGTGGGCGTGTGTGTGTGTGTATATGTGTGTGTGGAGGGTGTACAGATTATAGCATCGAATTTAGTTCAGTGAACTCATAGCAGGTACATGTAGTATAGCCTTGATGATTTTTCCGCTGAATGAGTTCCTATTTAGTAGTTATGATGTGATGTGAATTCTGATCATGCATTCATTTTTCCCTCCAGCTCCAGAGGGTGTAGTCCCCCCCACGATCACCCCCCACAGTGCTACATCTCTGCAGCTCTCATGGAGGGAGCCTACCTCTCCCAATGGCATCATCCGTCGCTATGGCATCTATCAAGTTACCATGGGAGTCAACCAACTAGTTGGCGATTACGCGACAGACCCTGGGACTATCATACTGAACAATCTTTCATCATTTACTGAGTACAGCTTCTTACTGGAGGTCTGTACGGCTATTGGCTGCACTAACAGTGACGTAGTTACTATGGCAACCCTAGAAGGAGGTGAGTATTAATCGTAGAAATGAAAATTTAGATATTGCAACCGTCGTATTGTATATTGTAATTATAACCATTATACAAATTGTGAACTAGTAGAAACTATACAACTTTAGATAGCAACAATTAATACGAGATCAGTTGTTCAATTCCTCCGCTTTGATCTCCAGTCATGATATATAGACCGCTGAGCATACGTCAGTATGTACGTACGTAGGTCGGTAATTAACTGCACATGGTCTTTCTTCCACAGATCCGATTGGTCAATCTGATCCCACTGTCGTCAACGTGACCTCCACCTCTGTCTCCTTTTCGTGGGCGGGGCCTAATCAACCGAACGGCATCATCACCGAATATTCTGTTAGTAGAAGGCGCTCCTCTGCCACCCCCCTTGAACAAGATGTGGGTGTGGCTTTCTACGGCACTGGACTTGCCAGCTTTGCAGCTGGAGTTGCCAATTTGGGCAGTTTTTCCAACGAGATTCGATTGACGTTTCGCACGCTTGTCCCTCAAGGCGTTATACTCTACTACATCAACCAGGCTGGATCTGACCTCCTAGCGATTGAACTGAGAGGTGGTGTCCCATATTTCATCTTTGATGCCGGCACTGGTAGTGCGGAGATTGCGCCTGTTGTACAGTCGGGCATGACATTCAGTGATGGCGAATGGCATAGTCTGATCGCAACTCAGAATGGCAGGACTGGTTCCATTCTAGTAGATGGTATGTACAGCGGGACTGGAATGTCCCCCGGCCAGGACAGTGTCATCGCAAGTTCACAGGCCCTACACATTGGGGGAATCCCCTCCGCGGCACCCCTGAGCACCATAGAAGGTGGGGCCACTCTGAGCAGAAGTCGTTTTGCCGGCTGTCTGTTTAATGTAGTTCTAAACGGAGAGGAAGTAGATTTAACTCAATCGTCATCTAGCGAAGGAGTAGACGTTGTCAACGGATGTCCGGTAGACGTGGGAAGTGGGTGGAGACTTGTGGGGAACGGGTACGTTGCATTGGAGGAGAATTCCATCAGTCACTCTGATTTTTCATTGACCTTTGAACTGCACACTTTGGACTCTGACGCTCTAGTTTTATTCGCTTATAGTGCCGATCTTGAAAATGCTCTTGGTATTGAAATCCGAAACTCCTCGCTCTATGTTGTTGCCCGTGGCAACGGAACCAGATACATTTTGATTGGTCGCCAGCATGCCCCCTGTGCAACGAACAATTTATCCATACGTTTGACTGTAAATGGAACGACAGTTTCGATCAGTACGCTCGGAGAAGATAGTTACATCGTGACGAATTTGTGGCCTGTTACCATTCTTACGTCAGCTGTGTATTTTGGGGGTGTTCCTAGGGGAAGTCCCGGCTATGCTCTGGCTGTGCAGCTGGGCCTCAACGTTGCTACTCGGCTCAGTGGATGTATGAGAAGTGTGGAGCTGGTGTCAGGTGGTGTGGGCGTGGGCGTGAGTGTGGGTGACTCGTCTCAGGTTAGATTTGATGGGTGTGGCCTCACCAGAGGAAGTGGGTGTGTCTCTCCAGTGGATGTCAATGTTGGTACAGGAATGTCTTATACTGACGCACCATTGGAGTCGTTCACAGGTAATCAAGTACTGCAATACCATAGATACAATACATCACCGCATTCTGTACAAAGCCCCAATATTGCAGAATTGTTAATTATTTTTTTGTACACAGATTACCTTCATCGTGTGAGTGCCAGTAACTCTGTTGGAACAGCTGTGAGTGGGTGGGTTGCTACGACAACACTCCCCGGAGGTTAGTAAGATCACACAATTCATGCATTCATTGTTTGTAGTGAAGTAAGTTATGTAAGGTACCAGTAGGTTGTAATTAATTAAGATGAGCGTTTGTAGCAGTGTTCTCCCTGTATATATATAGCGTTGGTGATTGCACAATAAGGCTTGCCGTAAATTGTTAGCTACAGTACTGTACCAGCACGCACACGTCATTCATACACCCACTCCACACACCCCACACGCACACTTCATTCATACACCCACTCCACACACACACACACACAGTGCCGGCTCTGGTGACTGTTTCCCTGGTAGCTAATACAACTGACTCTCTCTCCGTCACGTGGACAAGACCCAGTGTCACCAGAGGCTTGATTACATCATATGACATCACAGCCCTCCCTACGAGCACAGTTGGTCTCCCTTCTCCCCTCGGCAGTGTATCTGTGAGCTCATTGGTCGTATCGTCACCAGAGATGGTTCTCGTGGCAACGCTGAGTGGTCTGGAGCCTGCTACTACTTACGAGGTCACAGCTACAGCCTTCACCCGTGGGGGGGCTAGTACAGGACCCCCCACCAAGCTCAGCACTGGGGAAGCAGGTATGTCAACATACAGGATCCAGTTAGTGACAATGGAAAAGGCTTGTTAAATAGACTTATGTAATTCCCTGTAAAGCCTACGGTAGAAGTTCATTCTAGCTGATCGAGCAATTCGGTATAATATAGTGAATTTATTTGCACAACATTTTGACAATTACATTATTGTCTTAGTGAAAATTCTACTTGCGTGTACAACTATTAAACTCATGAGCTCAATCTTTTGTTCCATGCGCAGTACCGGTTGGTGTTCAAGCTCCAATGGTAACCCTTGTGGAGTCACGGCAACTCGGTATCGCTTGGCAACAGCCCACCATCCCCAACGGCATCATCGTGCGTTTCGACTTGTTTTTAGATGGTGAAATTCGATTCTCTGGCCCCAATAACTCCACAATCATCAGTTCTCTATCTCCTTTCACTGAGTACTCACTTCTCCTACAAGCGTGCACTAGTGTGGGGTGCTCCAGCAGCGCCATGGTAACCGGACAGACACTACCAGATCAACCAATGGGATTGGCTGCTCCTAATCTCACCGCTCTCAGTCCGAGCTCGATAGAGGCCGTATGGGACTTTCCCCAAGAACCGAACGGAGCCATTTTAAGGTTCGAACTTCGACAACTTTTCGGCCCAGAGCAATCCCAGTTCATTGTTGTATTTAACGGATTGGGACTTGAGACCACTCTTACTGGTTTAACCCCGAACACACTGTATACTTACCAGCTGGTGGTATTCAATGCAGGGGGTAATGGGGTCAGCGATACCGCGAGTGTGGTGACTCTAGAGGGGGTCCCTGATGGCGTTATACCCCCCACAGTGCTCGTTGTCAACTCAACCACTCTTAATATCACATGGTTCGAACCGACCATCCCTAATGGCGTTATCACCGAGTACATTTTATTACAAAATGGGACAACTATTTTCTCCGGACTCACCTTCTATTTCGTCGTTTCCGACCTTCAACCCTTCAGCTTCTACTCGTACTCTATCATGGCGTGTACTGTACGTAACTGCAGCTCTAGCGCACCCACGGTTACCATGACGCCAGAAGCCCGTCCAACCGGTTATATACCCCCCACAGTCGTAACCATCACGCCCACATCTATCCAACTCCTCATTAATCCCGTCATCTCCCCCAACGGAATTGTTACGTACATCCTCACACTTAGTGATTCGCCTGACCCGCTGTACAATAGTTCCGTCCCCTCGACTGTCACTATTGACAACCTGAGACCGTTCACCGAGTACAGCTTGGTCCTGGTGGTTAGTAACAGTGCTGGATCACTCATTGGTCCCTCGTTTTCCCTCACTACGCAGCCCTCAGGTGAGTGCCTGTTGCTATAGCTAAATGTACACACTTACGTATGGTATGGTTGCCCCCCAGTTAAAATATATTTTTGCCTCCATTATTATTTTGATGAGCAATTGTAAAATGGATTTATTCTGAATTATTCATTAAACTGAATATACGTTGTGTTTTGTGTGTGCGTGTATGTTGTGATTTTTCCCCTCTATTTTTGCAGTCCCCGAAGATCTAGCTCCATCCACTGTCACTGCTCTCAATGCTACCACCTTCCGAGTGGACTGGACTCCGCCCACCTCACCAAACGGGTTGATCCAGTCATACGAGATCATCCTCAGCGGTGATGGTGCAACAGAGGTGTTGGAACAAGGCTTGTCGTTAGCGAGTGTTCTCAATGGACTACGACCTTTCACTGTCTACTATGTAATCATCAGAGCAAACAACACGGTGGGTAGCGTCGTCTCTATGGCAACCAACTTTACAACAGGCGAAACAGGTATGTCAAGACATTGTATGTTGTGTATATGATATGTACGGCAGAGTATCCAAAACAGACTAAAATTAAAGTTGAAGAAGAAAAAGTGAAAGAGAATGGAACCCATCACCCATGATCCTAACTTATGTTCCCCAACCACTAAGCCACTAATTAGTTTGATACTGATGCCATTAAACCTGTTTCACACAATGCATTCACAAGTGTATGTACTGTATGTATATACAGACAATGCATCCACTGTACATGTACACACACAGCACCTGCTGGGTTTGATCGCATTGTTCCCCTGGAGATCAGCTCCCGCTACATTCTCCTCTCCTGGGACGAGCCGGCCGCTACTAACGGGATCCTCGTCAACTACACTGTCCTCGTAGGGGGTGTGGTCTTAACCACCAGGCCTCCCTCCGTGCTGGTGTACAATGTGACGTCCCTGAGTCCATTCACTGGCTACAGCTTCACGGTGCAGGCCTGTACTTCAGTGGGCTGTGTGGAGAGTCCAGTGCTGTCTCTAGTCACCGACCAAGACAGTGAGTTATTGTTGTCTGTATATCTGAACACGCCTAACTATAGTCTCTTCCGAGCTTTTAAAAATGAAATTGGACCAAGGGGACATTAGTTACGGCCTGTGCCATTATACAATTATTATGCATACCGTCAGTGGAAGCTGTACAACTTCGAGAGCCATGACTTTAGTTTGTACAATTATTTTATGAAAGCTTGAAAAGACACTTTTCATGGTGTGCTCCAATGTTAATTTTAGTCCTGACCATAATTTTGTCATTTTCGCCATTGGACCATGGGCTATAATCCGTGGTGCAAGGCCAAATTCTGGTATCTGTACATGCAAAATTGAAGACACCATTTGAAAGATCTGATTGTAACCATTCAGAAAATCAGAAATTGGATCCACGGAACTCAAGTTTATGGCAACTGAAAGAGTTCTCGAGCCATTGATTACACGGGGGACAGTGTACATGTAGTTGAACATCTTTCAGCAGCCATAACTATTGTATTATTGATCCAATTTCAAATTTTTTTTGATTTTCTGAAAGCTTAAACAGATAGCTTTCAAATGATGTGTTTAAATCCAAAAATTGGTTAGGGCCATAATTTGGCATTTTTCGCCTTTGGACCATGGGCTATAATCCATGGTATTTGGCCGAAACTGACAAATTCTGTTATTTCCCAAATATGAACATTAATTACGCCATTTGAAAGGTCTCTTTCTAAGCTTTCAGAAAATCAGAAAATTGTTGAAATCAGATCGATAGAACTCAAGTTATGGCTGCTGAAATCCCACTTCCCAACCATGCAATTATAGGGAGGAGTTGCTACTTTATACTTTTTGTTGATATGAAATGTAGTCGCTCTCATAATCCCACCATGCACACGTACACGCACACAGTTCCCGAGGGACTATCAGAGCTGTCCGTCACCTTTGTCAGTGGGCGTGTTCTCATCACTTGGACCACACCCACAAGTCCCAATGGGATCATAAGTGAATACCGTGTTGAGAGGACCACCCCCTCTGTTGCTAACATCTCATTGGTCGGAACACTAACGGTGGAGCCATTTGTGGTTGCTGACATCAACGTTCGTCCGTTCACAATGTACATGTATCGACTGGTGGTCGAGAATGGAGGGGGCATGGCTGTGGGGGCGTTCACGAGCGTCACAACTCCACAAACTGGTGAGTGTGTGTGAGGGGGCGGTGTGGTGTCGTACTGGTCTGTTTCAGTATAGCTTTCAGAGTCGCAATAAAAGTATAAAGTAACGTGGGATTGTATTGTACAGTCTGTTTGCGTTCAGAATAGCTGTGGAAGTTCTGTGGTAAATTATGGCTTCATTAATGCTTTGTGTGATGGAAAATGGTAATTTTTAGCTGGTAGGAGATTACCACTTCTAGATATAGAAAAGCGCTTTTTAACAAGGAATCCAATAGTATATGCAGTTGAGTAAACCATGACAAAGTTATGGCAATTAAGAGCGCCATTCTGAATGCTTAGTCTAACCATGTATGTTCCTGCAGCTCCTGAAGGTGTTCTCTCTCCTGCCCTTGAGGCGATATTGTCCACAGCTGTCACTGTGACCTTTAACCCTCCTCTCACACCTAACGGCATTGTCACCATGTACACCATCACACGCCTCACACCTCTCACAACCTTCTCCTTCACACCGCAATCACTTCCCAACGACACAAACCAATTCACCTTCAACGACAACACCCTCACACCTTACACTACTTACACGTACACACTGGAGGTGTGCACTATGGGAGGCTGTGCTGTTAGTGACCCCTCATCTGTACGGACGCTGGAGGACACACCTACTGGTGTTGCTATGCCGACTGTTGTCATGGTGAGCTCCGAGGAGTTAGAAGTGACATGGATGGATCCAAATATGCCAAATGGTATTATTCTGAGTTTTGATCTTCTGAGGAAATTTGTCGGCTTTGAAATATCACCTAGTCCAATAAACTGTTGCGAGGAGTACTTGTCAAACCGGTTGAACCAGTCAGACAAGTGTGATTATGTGACCTCTACAGACTTTAACGATACCTCCTTTACGGACTCTGAACTTCGACCTTTCACCTACTATCAATACTGTATCATCGTCACCAATAGTGCTGGCTCAGCATTTAGTGAAGAGACCACACCCACTCGTACTGACCCTGCCCCCATGCCACTACGAGGTCCGACACTCAATGCCACCACTCTCAATAGTACGGCCATCGAGCTTCGCTGGACCTCAGTCAATGTGGACACTCTCCTAGGACCTTTAGAAGGGTACTCAGTTTTCGGGGGGATTTCAGGTTCTCCTGGTTTTGGGGTGGAGCTATTTTCGGGACTGGAGTTGAGTTTTGTGGCCACTGGACTTATTGCGAGTACTGAGTACGTATTTGTGGTTTCCGTTAGCAACGGCGAGGGAGTGGCTTTCAGTAACAACAACACAGCCATCACTGAGGAAGGAAGTGAGTAGTGCGTGTGTATGTGTATATATTACATGTACGTAACTTTGACTGCCCATATTAACTCGAGATGAACAGAACTAAAGGATGCGTGTTATAGTAAGCCCTATCCAAGAGTGTACTTACATTTTGGGCCCATTTTTCCCAAATTTTGGAGCTCCTTAAAAATGTAATAAATTATGTGCATACAGTGATTGTAGAGCTTTTTTTTTACTGTGTCTTGTGCAAAATAAAGTCAGAATTATAATGCAAATTGCATGTACAGTAATCAATTTTGGAACTACATGTAGTACACTACACTGTACTTGGACTTGTCGCTGGTAACTTATTTAATGTACCTCTCCACTCCCACAGTCCCGGCTGAGCTGAGTGCTCCTGTGGTGACAGCTGTGTCGGACACCTCCCTCTCCGTCACCTTCTCAGAGCCAGCTGAGCCAAACGGTGTCATCATCCTCTACACAATCTATCTGTGAGTACCCGTATATACACTAGCTCCCACAGTACAGAACAGTGTACGTATTATAATTATATATAGTTACAATCGTGTTTATGGTGTCTCAGGCATTTCTGTCAATAATTAACGGCACGTGTAGAGTCTTAGTGTATCTAACAACAATAGATGCAATAATTATGGTGATACAAATTGGAGCATTCATTGTCAGTTTGTTGACTCAATGGCTTAGTGGTTTAACTCATCTTATTTCTAGGGAGGAGTTAGTAGAGTGGGCCAGGGGTTCATTTACCACTCTTTTAGTATTATAGAGTACATAATTATGTTAGATTTTCCCACTGATAACCCCCCCACACACACACACAGTGACACCATGGTAGTGGCCAATGCAACGGCCCCAGGCACACTCTTCCTCACTAGCCTCACACCTTACACACTCTACATTGTACAAGTGGAGGCGTGCACACAGTTCGGATGCACTGCCAGCGATCTGGTTGCCATGAGAACACTAGAAGGAGGTGAGTAGTTACAAAAGCCTCTCAAATAATAGTGTATACTTTTGTGAACATCTCCTTGTGATACACTGTGACAGTCATGTACACGTGATCATGAGTGACAGACCACCCCCTCTCCCCCCCCGTACAGCTCCGTCTGGTCTGGCCTCCCCCTTTGTCACCATCACTGGGCCCACCTCCGCCAACATCACATGGGGTAAGTACCGCACTATCACACCCACTAAATATATACGTAGAACTGAAATTGCTTTAATTTCAATTTACTCAAAATTTGTTCATGGACACTATAAAGGTGTATCAGAAAACTATCTGCCTACTTTAATTGATAGTTATTTTTGTGAAATGCTGTACTTTGAACCCCCCTCCCCTCTGCAGGTGCTCCTAACCAGCCCAATGGCGTGATTACTGAGTATCAAGTGCTACTCTTCACACAAGGCTCGACTGAAGCCACGTTGTTATTCTCTGGACTTGATTTCGCTGTGTCGGTGTCGACTCTTGCTCCATTCACAACATACAACTTTCAAGTCGTGACCTTTAACCAAGCCGGAAACGTATCTAGTGTATTTACCAGAAGGATCACAGATGAAGCCCCACCCACTTTTGTGCCACCCCCCACGGTGAGCGTGCAATCGTCCAATGAGATCGTTCTAACTTGGTCCGAACCCATCGAATTGAACGGCATTTTGATTAGCTATCGAGTCTATCGCGATAACGAAGCTCTAATATCGACCACCCTCCTGACCACCTATTCTGACAACCGTCTGGAGCCTGCCACTACCTACACCTTCACTCTAGAGGCTTGCACTAATGGCGGATGTACGAACAGCTCACAAGTATCAAATACAACATTTGAAGCACTCCCTGAGGGCGTCTCGGACCCAGAACTCGTTAATATCGGACCTCGCTCTGCAACTATCAGATGGGAAGCTCCAACCATACCGAATGGAATTATCACAAACTATATCTTCACTCTTTTGACAAACGACACTCAGTTATTTAACGGACTCGCGTTGTCTTTTGAACTTGATAATCTGACGCCATATACGAACTATTCGTTGTTATTGGAGACCTGTAACAGTATTGGATGTGTAGCAGGTGCTCGTCTCGAGGTACCCACTCTTCAGGATATTCCCGAGGGTTTGGACGCCCCCTCACTAAGAGATCTAACCTCTACGGAAGTAGCTATTGAATGGAGCGCACCTACTGCTCCTAATGGTGATATCATCACGTACATACTTCGCCGTGGAAATGAATCATTTCCAAGCGACCCTGAGGTCATCTTCCGAGGTCTGGCGTTCTCATTCAACGATGGTGGACTACTAGCAGCCACTCTCTATTTCTACACAATCGAAGCCGTCAACGGGGCTGGCAGTTTAACAAGCACTCGTAGTGATTTCCAAACCGTTCCAGACCTCCCAGGGGGTATTTCACCCCCTACAGTCGAGGTTCGCGGAGCTAACGAGATATTCGTGTCATGGTCCGAGCCTACCCTTCCGAATGGCGATATTTCTCGCTACACACTGTTCATTAATGGAAATGGGATACCGTTGGGAATTTCGTTTGCATATACTGCCAGAGAACTGACTCCGTTTACCGTGTACTCATTTTACTTTGAGGTCTGTAATCAAGCTGGATGTGCAAGTAGCGTGTCTGTCACTGTGGTAACCGAGCAAGCACTTGCCGAGGGAGTAACTCCGCCCACTCTCACCGTCCTGGGTCCTACGTCACTCCGAGTCTCTTGGACACCTCCTCTCTCCCCCAATGGAGTTATATCGAGATACGAAATTCGGCGTCGACTTTTCGAGAACATTTTCACCGAGACCATTCAACACAGTGGGGACTCTTCTGATCTCAGCTTCACAAACATCGGACTTAGTCCTTTCACTAATTATGAGTACAGACTGAACGTTTTTAATGGTGCTGGTAACGTATTTAGTGACTGGATTTCGGCCATGACGACTGAAGATGTACCGGCTGGTGTTTCAATACCCATGATTGCAGATGAGGACATCTTTGCGAGAAATGTTACAGCTAGTTGGCTCCCACCCTCTGCACTTAATGGAATCCTGTTGAACTATCGTTTAGAGTATCGTCCTCTTATTGACCCTACTACAAACTTACCTGGAAGCATTGTCATCGTGGGTACTTACCCTACCGATGTTACCATGGCTACTGCTGTCGGACTGTTGCCCGTGACAACGTACCAGTTTAGAGTGGTGGCTATTAATAGTGCTGGAGAGGGGACGAGTGATTTTGAGACAATAATGTCGAGAGAGGATGCTCCTGAAGAAATACAACCAATTATTGTGTCTGCCCGAACGGGCACTAGTCTTTCGTTGTCATGGAATCCACCTTTAACCCCTAATGGACAGATACGAGATTACATGTTGTACCTGAACGACGAGCTTGTATATGATAACAGTATCACCATGACTACCATTCAAAACCTTCAACCATTCACCACTTATTCTATTCAGTTAGTTGCCTGCACTTTTGTGGCTTGTGGCTTCGGTGACGTACAGTCCATAGCAACGGCTACGATTGCCCCTGCCGACCAACCAGCACCCAGTGTTATTGCCCTGTCAGCAAGAAGTGTGGAGGTGGTGTGGGACGCTACTAATCGACCCAATGGAATCATTACATTGTACGAGATTCTACGACAAAACGACGGCAATCCTAACACCATGGCTACCATCGCTAGTACATCAGATCTCCTAAATAGACGGTATATTGATACGACTGTTCAACCCGATACAAGTTATGAGTATGCAATTCGAGCTATCAACATTATTGGTAACACTGTCAGTGACTTCCGTCCAATCAGAACTCCTGAAGCAGCCCCTGAGGGCGTGTCAGCTCCCAGTCTGAGCGTGCTCAGTAGCACCTCCATCCTCGTAACATGGACTCCGCCCTCTCTACCCAATGGGATTATACAAACTTACCGTGTTTTCCGAAGTGGAGGAGGCGTCTTTAATGTATCCGTGTACGATGATCTAGGCACAACTTTCACTGATGCTCTGCTTTCCCCGTTTAACGAGTACTCGTATTTTGTCCAAACCTGTACTCTCGCTGGTTGCACATCAGGACCACCCTCCTCTGCTACCACGGACGAAGACACACCCACTAACTTACGATCCCCTCTC